>NW_019213007.1:31398-111757 GCF_002532875.2 Varroa jacobsoni | reverse complement strand
TATGTATATAGCACCATCCTCTACAGTAGTAGCAGGACAGGGTAAAGAAACGTATCGTTTACCACAAAAATCTTGCATTCTTTTACATTTCTTCCAAATTGTGCTAGCCCGCAAAAAGGACAATTTTTATCAATAGGAATACGAGCGGTGAGTGAAGCTTTTTATAGTTTTAAAAAACGACATTTGTACAAATATAACACTTTAAAGCTACTGCCACTTTCACATCGAATTGTTTCCGTACATCTTAAGATTATAATCACGACTCGATAGATCCGTGTCTGCCAGTGTATTTACATATGTCATTTTCTCTCTTCTCGTTCGGGGCCAGTAAGCCCTCTTTCGCACGTCTTCTCTTTATCTTTTGCCCTTCAACCATTTTCCGGACACAGCTATTTTTGCGAAGCAGGTAGAAATAGTGGTGGCGAAAGCCTTCTGCACAAAGCGGATTCTGACTTGTTCCCTACTCCTTGATACGATGCGGCCGCTGCTGTGGCTTTCTACAGGTCAACGGCAGGAACGAGAATGCACGACAACAGTGCAAGAAGTTGAAAAATCAATAGAATGGGTAGAACTCGCAAATGCGCACCGTATATCGCCGAAATAAGGGCGCCCTCTCGTAGAACATACTCTCATGGTGGGTGTCAATGGTGGCTAACCCAGCGAGAAGATAGCTGACACGACACAGCGTCGGACTGAGCCGCCGCGTCGCGGTCACGAGAAGAACCTTTACGCCTGATCAATTCCAATGTTGGACATCCAAAAATCACTCTGCCCTCCTTTTTGAGTAAATCGGCAGACGGAGGTAGCGGGGGCGTAAAGCGATGGCCTCGCTGTCTCTTCCTTGGTCTTGGTCACCATTCTCTTCTTTCTTCAACGAGCCGATTCGACCGAGTTGACTGTTCACCGTTCCCACTCTAAAACTTTCAGGCCTCACCCGACCCCCATACTCTCTTTGCTTCTCTACTTGGCTTTACTTTATATATCTGCCCCGTGGTTTCTTAATCCCGTCCATAACATCCTAGGATAGGTACGCGCATACATACGTGCATAAAAAATACGCCCATGCTTTTATAGGAACGCTGAGACACCGACACACACGTACAGAAGCTCAGCGCTCGACAACTGTGAACACTCAGACAGATGAAGGTAGTCTTACCTGATGGCAACAGCAGTGGCTCTCAACGCGTTTGAATAAATGGAATGACAGGACGCCGACAGAAGAAATCTAATCGGCTTGATTCACTTGCCATAACTGGGGCTTCCATGTTAGGATACAGGGAAACCTCAGTTATGGAACTAGCGGGGACAAAAGCCAATCAGAGAGAACGAACGGAGCAACCGGAAATGAGCGCTGAGTGGTTCTATGCTCTACGTCGAACACCGTTTATTCCAGACGTCTACACACGCATCGAGACCTAGTACACAGCAGCGACAGCCAGCTTCTTTGACCACGATGCTTCTGCAGATTCACTCAGTCTGCTTTACGGACTCCGCTTTAACAATACTGCTTCTGAGCCGGAGCCTCTTGATCAGTCCCGGCGACCGTCTGGCCTGCTGCCTGATGCGCTGTTTCGGCTTGCAACGACCGGCTTCTGCATCTTAAATCCTGGCAGCAGTGGCAATGGGCGGAGGCCTTGTAAGGTCTTTCCTGTCTCTCCCCCTCTTTATTTTTTCCCCTTGACCCGTGCGTTTTCCTTTAAAGTTCGACTCGCAGAGGTTTCATCTATTGGCCTATTGCCGATTCTTTGCCACAATTCAATTTTCTCAGAAGAGCAAACGGACCAAATCGTCGGTTAAGCGGACACGGAACAGCGTCGACCGACCAAGTGAGGCTCTGAACACTCGCTGAAAACGAGAGTGAAAGGCAACGGCGCTATTTCATTGTTGTCTACAGGGAGTGAACGCATTGTGTCCAGGCATAAAAAGGGAACAATTCAGTTAGAAAAAGGGTTTTGAATTCATTTATTTCAATGAACACAGAATAAAGGCAAAAAATAGCAGCAGTAAAAAAAAAGCAAAGGTGCAGGCCGCTGTAAATAAAAAAAGAGCAAGTGGCCAGACAGCTTTTGGTTGACAATCAGAGACCTTTTGTTTCATTTTCCTTTTAGGCCAAAGGACGGCAAGAACAAGACAAACGAATTGAGTAAAAAGCAAAACAAGACAGTTATCTATCATCGTATAGATTATCGTGTTCTTTCCGCTTTTTGTCAGAAGCTGATTCTTATAGTTGCATAGATAATGTAAATGGAGTGGAGAAGGGGAAAGCCGATCTGTTGTTTCTGCCTGTATATTATAGCGCTATGTCCTATATATTATATACACACACTCTACGGGATAGAGATATATTGCCTTTCTCTAAAAACAACAAATCTCAATTCCGTACTGTATAGTCTAGCTTCAAATTAGCTGTAAGTATAAACAAAAACTGTTTATCGCGAGTCAAAAAGGTAAAAATCACTTCTACTTTGGAAATAGCTAGGAATCTGAGAATGGGGTTGCTTTTTTCTATTTTGGGATACACATAGACATTTTCACTTAAAACTACTCTCCCTTAAAAATATTGACTAATAGCAGCCCTAATGCTCTCCGGTTTGTTTCAGCACAGAGTTTAGACATATAAGAATAGACCGATTGACCATTGCTTGATAGGAACATCGTTGGTATTTACTAACTTTTAACATATGGCCAGCGCATGATCATCTGTAGATTAGAATTTCTACAAAACCTTCGAATGCCGACAATACACCTTACTGTTACATTTATAATCTTACCAACTTACCCGGCCCCACTGGTGTTGCCGCTGACAGACAACTTCAAATGCAGACCACAAGGGGTTACTGAGTCAACATAGACAGCCCATTACTATCAATTGATCAATGCCTTGAGCCGATAAAGCTGGCACAGGTTATCGTGCGGTAAACTTTTTTTTCCGCTACATTACCTATTATTATAACAGTATTAATCAAATTGTTCTGTATTAGCTGCACAATTGACATTGATCACACTAGCCGCCATGAGAAAATGCCCTTCGGATTGTTATGGTTTGCCTACAAGGACAGGTGAAATAAAGCCGTTTTTGGCAAGGGCTATTAGTAGACCAATTTATTGCAATTTGACTAATAAGAGTATTATCGTTCTTGTGATTCTTTCTACGTCCAGTCGTTTTCAATACCCAATTTCGAAACAAGAAGGAAAAATCTAAAGTCTATTTCAGTTTATAGATATTTTTTTCATTTTAAGTAATGCGTCTAAAGTTATTGAAAACTTTAAACGATTTGTTATATTGGGGATAATTTTTTTCGGGTAACGTCTTACTTACGAGGACGCCTTCATCTCACGATACAGACAATACGTCTTTACCAAGTTTTAGCAAAATAAGAATAAAGAATAAAAATATCAAGTCAAGAGTTTAATCAGTGTGTACTATAAAATTTCTTAGTGAATATGCTTATCTATAATAGACTCCCTGAAAAAACCTACGTGTCCTTAGAGCACCATGTTCCGCTACACAAGTGGCCCTTGCGACACAACAATACCTGGCCCCACATTGACGTCTACAATCCATATTAGAGGTTAGGTTCTTACTCTAGGCTAGCAGTCCACATGACATGATAGGGCCATTTGGACGAACCATTCCATTGCGTTCGCATTCTGTCTCAAAAACTATGTACTTTTGAAATTGAAAATGGCCACTATCAGGACCGAGTCCGAATTCAATGATACAGATAGACTATTTCAGCAGACAGACTATTATTAATCAGTGCATTTCCTAACAACATCTAGCTAAGGTACGCCACCTCGTTCAGCATTCAAAGGCATAATGTCAACTGTCAGCTAATATACTGCTGTTGTTGCATTTCCACTGGATCCCGTGGCTGCGAGTGTCGATGACCACTCTGACTAGAACATACTGCTTTATAGTCATTCAATAAATGTGACGATAGCTAACGTAGATATATATATCTACTATGAATTATAGGTTTTGAAAAAAGCCGCCGAAATCGCGCAGACACATTGCCCGTTCTTTCATGACCGTCTGTGAGCGTTTCGTAGATATTCGCGGTGCCAGGCACTCGATCCTTCAACACCCACAAAGAGTAGATTGTGTTAGTTATTACTACTGTTTTTCATGCTTGAGTTCATCCAACGCATGTAATAGTTCTCGGCCTATTTTATTATCGTCGTCTAGCAAATAATGACCAGCTTATAACGTTTATAAAACTAATGATATTTATTTACTGTGTTTTATAAACTTTTTTTTTCTACTCATCGGAATTCGTTGCTTGGCTTGTAACAGAGTGGTTCATAGCTACGTATCAACTATGGTTTTGACCAGTCATCATTCTTGATCAGTGCCATATGCCATATACCATATAACACCAAAGGAAGGCCACAAGACGCAAGCTTGTGAGTGACGGGTTGCGCACACCTCATCCCCACCCCTTTTTCCGAAGTTAATGACAAGGCCATATTGACGATGAAGTAGCTGAAGGTTTGCTGTTGTTCAACGAGAGAAAAGCAAGCGCAACGGGGAGTTAATTGGTAGACAACAGCCTTTCCTGACAAAGTAAGCCAGCTCATTAATATTCAGTCATTACGTTGATTAGCCGACAAAGCTAGAGGATTAGAATGTTTGTGTCTTTGAATTAGAGGGAGATTTATCTTGTTTAGGCACCAAACCAGGATAGCGTTACGATCGTTTATCTTATATACATCTGTATCGATAAAGGAACAAATGAAAGTTAAATCTAGCAATTATATTAATATGGACATTTACAGAGGCCATTGCGGCATGCTAAGCCAATATTAAAAGGGTTCGGCAGAACGCTACTATGATAATTTCCAAACTGATCTCCTGGTAGACGATCAGCAGCAGTCAGGGCCGTGAGGTGGTAGTCTACCAGTTTATGAAATAGCCGTTGTGACTACTACGGAATCGGTCGTCAGTCGGCATCTCAGACGAATATATGTCACTTAATAGCAGCACGTATAGAAAGCTCAAGCCAAAGTCACTTGGCTGTTTAAAAGACGAACCGTTCTAAACTTCTTTTTACGTTATATTCACTAGATTCTACCACATGGTAGTTTAGCAGATTTAAAGTTAAAACTTCCAGGCTGCCAGATGGGTTTCCTCAAATCGACTGAAGACATTTGTCCAGCGTTGTATATATCATCTTTGATATGGCATATCCATATCATGTTAACTAGCTCGGTAACTGTGTTAAAAATAATAACATATTTCTTCCGACTTTTAAAGGATATTTCGGCGATGCGTTCTTGTCATCGTCCTGTCTTTCACAGTCTTGCTTCCTGGTCCGACGTTCGATGCTAACATAACAGGGTCTCCTTTATTCTTCCTTTCGAGCTCGTCTACTGAGCTTGTCTAGCTTGTCCCTTGGATTGAGCTACTCAAATGAGAATTCAACGTGTCCTCCTCAATCCCACTGTATTATAATTACACGGGGCCGCAGTTCCTCAAGACGGCTACCTATGCTTATTGGCCTTTGTCCTCTCCCACTAAAAGTGGTCCTAAGCGGCCACCTTCAGCCCGGTTTCAAGCAAGTACTCTAGCATCGACGGTTGCCGGCGTAAGACATCAGAGCATTGCTTCGAAAGTCCCTCTCTAACCCTTTGACTATCGTTGGATGTAGACTTTAGGGGCACTTGGCAACGGCCGATTTCAATTGTACCCACGTGTCATCCAAACAGAAGCCAACGCACCTAAACTTTCAGCCCTTCTCACATTTTCTTACTGTCTCCGTCAGCACTGGAGTTTTGTCTGGTGTAGATATATGTGATAGCCCAGTATGGGTAAAGTGTTTGTCTGGGTGCAGCCACACAGAGAATCGTGGAACATTTGTGTGTAGGATCAATAGAGGGACATGCGCAAAATATCATAGAATTCAATAAGCAAGTACTCATGTATTGGTAACAACGTAGTATCTCGGGAAATCCGATCCCACCGCAAAACGCGGAGATCATATCGTGAAGAAGTGTCCTTCATTTCCCATTTACTCTCCCATTATATTTGTGGCTACGAACAATAATGGCCTAGAAATTCTAACAGGTACACCGGACTCGATCCTGTTTTTTTCATTTACTAGACGCCATTGTCGATAGTAGAAGGACAGCTGTTAGTTAATGAAGGACGGCGGTGCTCAGCAGCGTGCTTACAGCCATGTCGAGACGTAACGAAGTAGAATGTAATGCGCGAGTCGGTGTCATAGTCGGTATGTCAAAATACGACCCAGAATAGGGTCGTAGAAAGGCCGCGGAAAAGATCGAGGAAGAAAAAGATAACAAACCTGATATTATTTGGAGACTCGGGCCGGTGCGCATGGCGAATCATGGTGTAGCGAGCTACAGACGCCGGTGGACGAACGATCTTCAATTTCTTATGTTTTATCCTATGAATGGTAGTAGACAACGATGAAGTCGTTGAGAACAGGAAGGACAGGGAAAGAAGATCGAAATGTAAATAACATAACGATTTATCAGTGGATATATGCCTAAATCGTTTACGCAGCACTACGTATGCATCGAAGCGCAATTCTGGTTGTGTGTCATGTGTGTGTGTGTGTGTATATATATATATATATATAGAACATGGAGTAGCAGTTGGCAGAAATTACCTCTGTCGTGTTGCTTGGTGCTTCTTTATAGGGTTTCAGTGGTAATGCATGGACGTGTGGATATTGTAAAATTGACAGATGGTGCCACTGATATTATAAGGGAATAGAATAGCTTTTGTAAATTACTTTGGGTGAGCGACCTTCTATTCATGTCGGAACTACTAGTAGCTGTGCGGACAAAGCTATATAGCTTTCTTTTGATGGAGCTCTTACTGTCGTCATTTTTCGTCGAGTCAAAACACCGTTACTTACTTTCTGGCCAACATATATAGCCCCACCGTACTTGAAATAACATGCAAAAAGATACGACCAGATCAATTCACGTTGACTGGAAATTTGGGTAGTTATTTGGCGTGACTTTGGAAACGTATCAGCTCGAATAGTTCATGCTACCATAGAGATCATGTTCTTCCTTGTCTAGATTATCACAGAATCACAATATATATATATATACACAACGCGATATACGTATCCGAAGTACAGTCACAGATGCATGAGAAGCTCATCATTTCGAGAAAAACACGTTACCGCTAGAAGCGATAATCTCGGTGATGTCGTAGCGCACGCGTCATGGTCTAACCGTTTAAAGGATTTAGGATACGAAAACGGACCCATCGTGATTTTGCTAGTGAGCCCAGCCCTAGTAAACGCTTACTACAACGAGATCATATCGAAGCCGTTATAAGCTTTTGTATATACCCGCAAGACAAACGCAGGTTAGCGACCTGTTTCGTTTTCTTTTTTTTTTTCTGTTTGTTTTGTTTGAACGCGGAAAGACGTTGAAGACCATGTGTCGCCTCTATTGTCAAGGAAGACCCATAAACTACACAAAATTTACCCCATTTAAAAGGTGGCAAATATACATTCATGGCTAAGGTATGTTCATTTCGCTACGGTGCTTTATGCTGCCTTCAATTCAATTTATTGCCAAGCTATAGCTGACGCATTGTATTAGGTAACAGATATTTGCAAATATCGAATAAAACTAAAAAACTTCAATTACTAAATATTAGCGTTTGTTTTAGTTGTTCAATATACGCACATGGCGCATTCAGGGCCAATAAGAATGATAACGATAATTATGCCGCCATATCTAATGATATTGTAATAGGTATTCGTCAACAAAGCGTAACAGCTAACAATGGAAAAAGAATGATACGATTCTCACCTATGAGCCATATCGTCATCCTCCCCACCCCAACCCCAGTATAAATTCGAGTACCCGTTGAGCTGCACGAAATCCCGCACCGTCACCGAGAACACTCCTCCCACCAACTGTACATAAGGTAACCTGCAATAGACAAAAACGAAGCAGTATTAAAAAAAATAGAACTAAATTCCCCATTAAATACCCATAGGCTAGCTCTAGCTGATATTGTTGTCGTTTTTTGTCTCTTGCACACGATCGAATAAAAAAAAACCCCTGTTAATGTAAACAGCTCTCAAGCAGCTGACCTATATCAATGAACCATTATCCCATCACTGTTCTTCTATATCTATTAATAAAAACCGACCACACGTGTATATATACGCGTATCAATAGTAATATTGTTTAAACTTAGCTTCTTTCGTTGCTGTTGTGTAAAAAAAAAGTGTAAAACAAGTAAGTGGCATTCGTGCCGGCAGTACTAGTGGATCATCATTAAAGCTGGTGATCGTGAGAAGTGAGTGAGGCCGAGTTGGCCTAGAGACTAGCTAGCTAAATAGACGATAAACGAAAGGATCGACAAAACTGCAGTCTATGATCTTTGTCGTTTGGCGGAGAGCGTGGAGTAGCGTCCTAGAAACAGAATCAAATATCGATGCTTGTTTACATAAGCATCTGTTCGGGATTGCTCATGAACTTCTACCAAGTTTAGCTTGAATCCACCGTAGACAGCTGTGAGTTGAAAACTCGTCTATTTGGGCGAATTGCACGCAAAGTACCACTTCACAGGAAAGAATACATGCGTAAGTCCGGTTGTCGTTTGAAACTTCTGTGTACGTTTGTGTGTGTGGGTGTGTGTGTGTGTGTGTGTGAATGTAAGAAGATGGAATGAATCCATCACCGTTTTTTTTGCCGACTTCTGCGAAGCTTGCACACGACGCTTAGGTGCACCGATGTGTACCTGAAAACTTCAACTATCTGTAGAATCAGATAACGTGGGAAGTAAGTCAAATTTCCGTGTTCCTTATAATACGCAAGGTCGTTTCCGGGCTTCAACATTCAGATTCGATGGATTAGTGTGGCGCGAAAAAAGGTCTGGTTTAGATGTGAAGCTCCTGTTAGTGCTTGCTAGGAGTAAACAAGGCCTTATGGTAGGCGGGCGGATCCAAAAAACGATCAACGACAATCGACGCTAAAGCAGAGGAGATTAACGGGTACATCGCGCTGTTGTGGATTACGAGATCCTAGGCTGAAACCCTGATGATATCCTGTCATCCTAGTAAGGCAGGCAGGCAGACATGCAGACGCCCAAACTGTACAGTGGACTTGGCCATGTCATATATCCACAGGTCAGAAAGGTGGTGGCTTGGTATTGCTATATAAGAACCAGGCGTAGAGCAGAAAAAATGCATTTGTGCCCGTACTTCATATGTATGATTGACAAATGGGTAGAGGAGCTGAATAGACTTGTACCTTATACTTGTAAAAGTGTTTTTTTTTACAGCAACTTCCTTTAGTACAAGTTGAAAAAATAGGTTTTCGCAAGCACATGAACTGAAGTAAGTCTGCTGACATTCGGTTACACCGTAAGGGAGTATGTAGAATTTAAATCGTACTTATTCCGCGCTCGACATTACTTCCACTGCCCAGTAAACAGTCCTCTGTCAAATATACTATTTGATGTTGTGCCGTATGAATAAACTGGTTTAAAGCGAGGAAGATGGACCTAAATAAAGCAGAGGAAAGGTAAAAGAGTTAACTTGACCGAGTTCATGTTCAAGAGTTTGGGTCCTTAGGCGAATCTTTAGATGTATCCATTTTTAATTGGGTGACTGTTCCACCGGTGAAACACAACCCCTATACAAACCGTGGAGATTCACTCGACATTTCAGACCTCGTTAGTCTTTGACATGTAATGATTGAGAATCTGAAAGAAGGAGGTAAGTTTATATAGTATCAAAGTTAGCACATATGAAGTTCTCATATATACATCACTTGTAGCATATTTTCTGGAAGTGTCATTTCCGATAGTTATGTATATTCAATATGAAGATCATTCATTATGGGATTTGAACTGTTCACCAGTTGTAATCAAGATATTCTTTCATTAAGCGCTTATAATTCGTTATAATTTGTCGTAATCGTGCGATACTGTGTATAGAGTTCGAATGCGCCTATATACAAAACGTTTAGTACAACTAATTTTGGACTAATAGAAGTTAAAGAGCTTACACAAGTACAAAACCGAGAAGTTCAGAATTAGCTGTCGAAAAATCCAAAGACCAACTATTGGATTATATCGGGAGGAGCCAATTGAGGAATATTGCTCTACTATTTGAAAGCGCTGTCAGTATCACTATTAGAAGTCTGGGTATTTCAATGACTAAAAGGCTTCCGGTTTGTTTCGTCGAGATCTCTTTGAGACTTTTGCAACCGCTGCATGAAAGCTGGCAATAACATAAATTGTGTATTCAGAGTAGAAAACCGGCAGCAACGTAGACAGGCTATTTTGCCTGCGTGTTTGAAAAAACACGTTTCTGATCTTGGTCGATAGCTTATCCAGTGCGAAAGGATTTGGCACCTTTGGTTAAAGTTAAAGAATGACGTTAAACGAAACTTGGATTTTGATACTTCCTCTAGAGATAGAATGACGGATGAGCGCATGCCTATTGCGATACACAGCCTGCAAAAGCACTGTATATATACATATATATATATATATATATATTATTGATGCGATCCACATAAACATACCACGTCTGAACGGCTGTCTGATCTGTTACTAGCAAAGTTCGGTAGCATCATGGATCGAGTTTTAAGCACAAGTAAAAATCAACTTTATAACAGCGTTTGATGTAATAGCTCGTGTAATAATATACCGCTCGCTTTAGACGCGCAGACGCGGAAGACAAGGACCTCTAATGTTCGAAGCAAAGTGCTCTCGATCGTTAATTCATAAGCGGTCATGACCGCAATGCCATCGTGTTTAATAAAGACGCTTCTCTTCGCAGATATAATGTCCGCATACCTATACTATGCCTAGTGCTCTTGGCCGATGATTCCATGCACGACCGACGTTGTGGCTGATTGCCATCCGTAAGAGACGTGGTTTATTATTGAAAAGCACTAAGGATTGTAAGGTTCGAGCTTACTGAAAAACTTACTTGCTATGTCATTTTGCATACAGAGCTGCCAGCGGTCAGCTATGCAGGTGATGACGTGAACAATGTTCTGTGTTTCCGTTTGACGAGGTTAAATCAGGTCCCTCGACGACGCATTAGCATTCTCGTATAAGATCGTGAGTACGAATATTTGGTAAACTAGCGGTCGTAGAGCGAGTTGTTTCTCTACTGACCGTACTAGCTCTTATAGACTAGACGCGGCGTTGGCGGAAGTGCAAGATCGTTGAATAGTACAGCTTTCAACAGAGCAGCATGGGCATTTTGTCAGACCACTGTACAGACCCAGAACGACGAAATCATTCAACTTCTGATAGTGACCGGTATTTTACCGCAGTAAGCGCGATGTACTACATCAAGAACCTTCTTCGTCTGTTCCACTAACTTCTCTTGCCAATCGCGCTTAGAGCGACACGATTCTGCGTCCATTATGTCAGACTATACGCTATCGCAGCGCGGAATTTGTACGTTCTTGCCTTAGGTGTACGTTACTAGTAATCAAGCTATAATTATATTGTTATGCATATAGCCATCGCATACTACACTGGCGAAGGTGTATGCAAAACGCAAGTTAGCAAAAGCTCCAAAGACAACGGTAATAATAACTTAAAAATGTCCGAGATAGCTTTGTTTGTTGACCTATCAAATCGAAGTAATACTTTTATCTACGTATATCGCCTCCTGTATTTTTTCCCCAACAGCGAAGCAAATACTAAATCGCAAGGGTGGATGGGTAAAAAGAAAAGCGAACGTGGGCAGACCGTACATGGGTTCGGAACGTCTACAACTGCTACATAAATCGCTACGTACTAATAATGATTCGTCGTAATTTTAAAAAACACAACTAGAACAAACGTTCGAAAAAGAACTTTTTCTCAGCTAACTTTAAATAATTTCCAAAATAGATAAGTATCGTGCTGTTACCTTAAGTGAGTAGGTGGCAAAACGAAAGAATAGGTAATACATTGTGTCAAGCATGACAATCAGGAATTACAAATTGCTATGGACGCACGTCAGTTTACTGCACACAAAATTATAATATACCAGATAAAACGTATTCACTATTTTTTTTTATCTAAGAGCACGTTATTTTTCTAATTTTGTAGATTAATCACATTGAAAAATGAAATCTGAGTTTAAGGATTTGAGATTCCGAGGTGCTTATTGCCCTTTGTAATACATTCTGAGCCTAAATAGTTTTACCCATTAAGACAACTGAGCGTGGTTTTTGTCGCTTTCATCAGAGAAAATTCATTAATCTAACCCAATGGGCTTGACGTTTTGCATTCGTGTTTTTTTTCGGTTGAATTTAACACTTTTTTTTAATAACTACTACTCTTAATTGTAGACATATTTGTAAAAAAAAATTAATTATCCCAGGGAAAATTATCGACATAACATAATACTTTGTCTTTATGATGGGTTGGCAATTGAGGGACGGATAGATGAGACTTGACACAAATATGAAATCATCCTATCTCGACAAGTAACAAAAATAATTAGGGAACTTCTCGTTATGGTTCCGTTACCAGATAAAAGTAGCAGTTTTTGTCCCAATCCAGTCCACGTGGCCAACATCTTTACGTCCCGTTTACCGCCATCATATTGACATAATATTGTTCGTCTTATAGCTACTGTTACTAACCAAGGATATTACCGGATCGCGTGTCATCCTCCACCATCCGTTTCCGGTTATCGGTAGCCGTATAGGCTGCAGCGACTCGGTTATCCGGACCTTACCCAATTACTAAGCAAAGTCCATTCTCAGAAGCAGTAAGAGACAAGAAGGGTTCAATAGTGCATGCCTAATACAAGTAGACGTACGTTCTATCAACGGTACCGGACCCTCTACTTCGACTCGGCAGAGTCAAAGGTTCCGATACATCTTAACCCTTTTTGCGATTAGGACCTACTAGATCTTATATCGGGGTGGTATTTCTCTATTGAGGATGGGGGAGTCCTGTTAGATTGCTTAGTTCTAGCAGATACGCCCTTTTTCTCTGTCAATCTATCTCTCATGCTCGCTATTCACAAACAACGAATCCTTTCTTGTGCAGTAAGAAATAGTCGCTGTTTATTAGGATAGCCGGTTCATAGTTATTATCGGTTCTATCTTCCTCTGTATTTTGTCGTAGGATATGGTCTTTTTAAATTTTGTTGAACCTGAAGTTTTTTTTTTCTTCGTGAAAAATAGAGCGACTGCTGAGGATGCACACAATTGCTAGGTTTACTTCTACTTCGATAGTTTTGCGTCTTTTTGTCAGGTTGCTATTTTATGTTTTCAAATGTCTGTGTCCTACTTCGTTTCTAAAACTGTTTGTTGATTTGGACTATCCATTTCAGCTAATATGGTTTTATACTTGGGAAATCATCTATGTATAAAGGGCGATAAAGTTTTTCTTGACAGAATTGATGAAAGTCACCAGATGATTTGTTCGATGTTTGCCTGACTACAAATCTCAATTCCGTCAAAAAAATTAATTCTAATATCGTATACACCAATATCTCTAATCTATCTGACAAACGTCTAATGTGGTCTAAAACCTTTTTAGTTCTACAGCAATGCAGCTATTACAGATCGGTCTCAGCGTCAGCTTAGACATAGGCATGTGCTATAAGACTTCAATGCATCGATATTCAGTCCTCGTTGTCGCGATACAAGCGTCCTCTTTGATAGCCCAATCTGCCCCGGTATTTGGCACCAACTCGGACATCCAATCTTTTCTCTTCTTGACTTTAAATTTACACATTCGTGTGCTTAAAGGTTACTCCTCACGATCAGAAAAAAAAAAAGATAATAACAGCAACGACAAAGCGAAGAAGTGTTATAGACAACAGCGTATGGTTTGTCAGGTTAACCTACCAGCCAACCTTCGTCGCGCTCCGGAGCTCGGTGAGCTGACCGAGTCAGTTGTATCACATTCGGGCCTTTTTCTCAATAAAAAGTAAAAAAAAAAATACAGCAGCAGCGGCGGCGACTGCCAAGTCCTGAAAAAAATGTCAGACCACTATTGTCCGCCCACTTTCTATTGGCAGACTTTGTGGGGTTATGGGAAGGGTATGTGCCAAGTCTGCTGACTGCCCACTGCACAGGATCTGAAGATCAGCAATCCGATCGCCCCTTCTGTGTCTACTCAGTAGCTGAGATTGGATCTGAAGGTCCTAAGGCTGAGAGCGTCTACTACGCCACACCCTTCGCGTTAAGCTGGTAGCTTAAAGATCAATACTCAGTCTGGTAATAGCATATCTACCCCTTCGACCGCCAACGGAGAGAGGGGGATCCATTACGCCGTCGAACGAGTCGAAAACACCTGCTGCTGCCGCCGCCGTTTCATAAAAAAGGACAACGTTTACTCGTGATTTTATTGGCCGACAAATGATCCCCCATTTTGTGCGCAAACATGTTGAAACTTGAAGAACACGACCATGTTCCCTTAAGTGGATGTTTTAACTACGGTATTTATGTACCTACATACACTTTTCTGAAAGCTACTGTGCTGCTGTATAAAAAAGACCTAATATAGGTTGACAGACATATATACATTATATTAATGCAGAGCTATCAAACTACAGTTATCAAATTGTAAGGAAGACTCGTTGCTTTATTAAACCCTAGTGTTCGAGCTGTAGGGATTAACTGTCCAATGACAATATGGTTGGGTACGCTTCAATGCAGGTTTTGGCCTTTACCCGTTCCATCTATAATGCTGCAGAATTAGAAACGCAATCGTTACTTTACCAGACCTGTGGTTCGAACATGTAGTATTACTTCCAGTACCTGAGATTTACTTTCTATTACGTTCTACTTACGTGTAGTTGAATTTGTCGACCGCAACAGACATGTGTCGCGGCAGCGTAGGACAAGAGTATAAGTTGCGATCATCCTCGGGTATGAGGTCCACATCATGAAACACCAGGCACTCATAGTCCTTTGCGTCCTGCAGCGCCTCTCGAGCACCGGCGTTCAACAGCACCCCTTTGTTGAACGTATCATTGCCATACTGCATCGGTGTATCCCACCAAATGAATATTATTTATGTCCATCGAATAATGATCCACGAACAGAATACATGCAAACAGATGAGTGTGTACTTAATAATAACTTCCAATTAAACTATTACACTATACGGCAAGCACATGCACAACATCTGAATGCAAATAACGGGATTCCTAAATAATAATAAAAGCAAAACTAATCAAAGGCGAGAACAAATTAGTTCCACCAACAGCGTTTTATAATAAGCTTTCTTCCGGCATTGCCCTAGTTAGCTAAGAGCACCTTAGCACAAATCAAGTGAAAGTAACTGATTACTGCATCGCAGAAACAGAGAGCGAATGAACGACAGAGAGAGTGTTTTGCCCCTGCGGGTTTTTTCTTGCCAACCATCTTCTTCCACCTCAGAACGAGGTTTGATCAAATGGATACATCCAAACCAACTCGGCGGCCCCAGTAGCATCATCGTCAACTTGATTGCACGTAAAGAGGCAATCATCGGCTACGTTTTTCTGATCTGTGTAGCTTTTTTTTGGCAAGCACTGCTAGCACACGCATTACTTCGAAAGGCACGAAACTACAGCGTCACGCCTCGTGAACGCTTGCTGCAGCTTGTAAACGTGCTAGGCTTATCACGTTTATCTCATTTTATTTATAATGATCAAGATAGCGTCCTGGTGCGTGTGAGCGGTGCGTCTTCCACCGCGTAAAAGACCGTCGGAATTGATTCCGTTTTAGCTCGATCAGTACAATGCTCTACTATTATATACTACCTATGTGTATGTAATGCAATGGTGCTCTGTCACTGTATTCTCTATTAAGCCTAACGAGCCAATGCCAACTGCAAGTGACAGCCGAACGTTGTGCGTCAGTTCTCCTCTTGACAAGAAAATTGGCCGTTATATGATCGGCCACAGGTAACACGCGCAGTAGTGCCAATAGTGCCCTTTTTTCCGGGTTCTTAGCATACGCGAGTGATGAAATTTGTCAAGCTGAAAACGGCATAGGTGCTTCTAGCGCACAACAAATACTATGTTATTACGGGGGTCACTGTGTAAAACAGGAAGCATCTGGGAGGGCCGCGTTCTGGCAGAAATTTGGGTGGCTTGCAATGGAATTCGTCGAAAAAAGATAGTATTGTGTACAAGAATATATTTTCAGCATCGACATATTGGAACGTAGGGTGGTTTCACAGCAGTAACAACAGCTGTAACAGAAGAATAAAGCATACGTGCACTAAATATTTTCCAAGAAAAAGAAAGTGAGATTCCACTCAACCTTATCAGCTACCAATCTTAATTAGCCCTCATGGAAGACTTGCAACATCTAATTACAAAGGGTCCCAAAATTCGCGTAGGAAGCGTTCGTTCCAAACTTGTCCAAAAACAATATCAAACGTTCAAACGTATACATATAAACATAAAAAAATGACCTTCGCTCATCTTGAACAGAAAACATAGCAGCCCGCGCAATACTAATAAATGATCCTAAACCCGAGACCACTCTACAATGGAATAGAGACCAAGGCAGCCAGTGTTAATTCGACAGGGAAACAATAAGGAGAGTACCGTGTCCTAGACGCCTTCGATCAGAAGCATTTGATTAACTCACGATATTCCTACACAACACGTCGAACACAGCAGAAGGGAATAGGCAGCTTTTTGCCAAAATCACTGTGTACTGTCAAAAAAAATCTGAAATTCCAGATAAATTTATTTAAGTTGGACCGTAAGTAGCCGTTCTTCCAGCCGGTTGGGAGGCGTTCCGCTGAAGCTACAATGTTTAATGATTGTTTCGATCTTGTACGGAGCTTAAACAACAGATGACTGTCAGCGAAACAATACCTTCAGTCGGGAAGATCTAACGACAGCACTTTCCTCTAGGCTTATAATAAAAGATAAAAGGCAAGATCACGTAGATAAGCACAGTCCGCAAGATGATTTCTTGAGTCAAAACAAAATCTCTCGATGCTATAAATGCAATAAGAGAGGTCAAAAAATCACACAAAATGCGAGTTGTGAGTCAAGGCCAGGCGTACACGACGTAAGAGAAATGGAAGCCAGGACTACTGATAGAAAAGATCAAGATGAAGATGCATTTGTTTCAACTGCGGATTCTGATAGCTTAAACAACGTTCAATGCCAACGAGGAGTATACTTTGGGAAGTCCTAAAGTGAAAACCTACGGACAACAAACACTTAAAGTAATTGGCTTTGGGACTGTGAAACAAATGATGCGTAAGGGGAACAAAATCGTTAAAGTCCTGACGACCGAGATACTATTTGTCTCCAAGATAGGTAGACATGCTCTTGTCGTACGTAAACCGTATAATTCGAGCCCTCTAAGAAAAGAAAGATTAGAGCACATCCGAAAGCACTCATGACCGAATCGCAAGTATGCCCCAGGACTTTCACGCCCCGTTTGGCTATACTGGAAAGGACAAGATAAAATAGCTAGTAAACAGAGAAGGGCTGCAGTACTTGTGCCGCAAGGATCCTGAGTATCAACTCCGCTAATACCCCGTAATAGCTATCAGCTGCTGCTTAATTCCTGGGATTCGTGCATAAAGACCTGTGTCTTTATGCACGCAGAGAATCGACGCTAAACGACAGTCGATACCTGGTGATAATTAGAGATGAAGCGCTAATGTACTCAAGACTTTCTATGCTTCAAAATTTGAACAGAAGTTATTGAAGAACAGAACACAGACTGATAAAAATCATCACGCACAGATGCACTATGATATTGAGCCAATAAAAAGGCTGAGTAATGTAGAAGAGGAGCTAGTATTATAGTACAATATACACGTGAATTAAATTAAACTTCATCACGGAAGCATAGAACTATATTCAGACTAACTTGTTGTGGTACGAAGCCGCAGAAAAATCTACTAACCATAGTTACCGCTAATAAAAAAAACAGACTTTCTACCGCATGAAATGATTTCACAAGTAACCTATTATTATTTCGTTATTATACATTCGTGTTATTCGTAGAAGGATGCGCCTATTTGACTTCAGCCCGAGCAGGTCGCTCGAAGCTGTTCAGTCGTTTATATCGCTGTGAACTCTACGTTGAACAGCTAGAGACTCTGAAATTTCGCAACGAAACAAACTAAATGGTCGAAGAACTTGGACTTCGTGAAACCCAGTCTAATAACCTTTGTAGCAGCCGAAGTTTGAAAATCAGTGGCAGACGTCGAAGAAGATCAATTTAAGAGAGAAACAATTAATAAAATACTAATATCTGTGGCAGGCGAGACTGAGCAGAGGAAGCGTCAGACCAACGAGAGGACAAAGCTGCAGATAATTCGCGAGCCGATGAACCATAGCGGAAAACCGCGGGCATCAAAGACCCACGCGACGGCATAGCAGGATAACAGCTGACAAACATAACACCAATCGGAAGACCGAGCAGTCATGAGTTTCAGATCGTGGAGCTTCGGGGTATAGAAGATGTTTACCCCAGACAAAAATACGGGAGCATTTAATTAAGGGTAAATGAAAGCAATTAAAGGAACATCAAGTATAGAATACACTTTCAAAGAAGACAACCCGTCTGTATTCCTACCAAGCTTTTGAATCGCCTGTCAAATGGAGCTAGACATTTCGTCAAAAGTGCACCGGGCCATTTTTGTAATAGTCATCATCATTTTAGCCTGGGACATTTTTGAGTATAATCCGGACTGTACGGGTCGCCGAAGGGTAAATTTGCTTAATTATTGAATTGGTAATAGTTTATTTTTGTTTAAGAATGCTACACAATCGACTCTGTGTGCAAATGGTAACCTTGACCTAATGTTGCATGTTAACGATAAAATAAAATGGTGTAGAAAGGTACATATTTATGGTAGGACGACAAAGTGGAATTATATCCATCAAAACCATAAACATCAAGTAGAACGCATACTCTATTCATAACTGCATGTATCGATCGAAATATGTTTGCATGTATATTATGTGGATATATCATCACATTGATCAGCACAATGATGAACGTAGCAAGATCAAAGGCACAACCGAATAATGAATGGCTTCTCGAAGAAGGCATTGACGAGAACATATACTCATTGCAGGGACTCCGGAGCGCTAGATCTCACAGCGATAAGAAGAGCTGTAACAAAGAGCGCAGTGTAAGTAAATAATGAGAGCGGAAGCTAGGCTAGCCATTTACTAACTTCATTTTCACTAACTTCACTACGACTGCAAGGCTCATTGGGTGAGGCAAACAGCTGGAGATGCTGCTGCCGGTGTGCGACGAGGGACTATGCAGCTCTCCCTCCATGCCGGGAACGAGGCTACGGGGATGAGCACAATGTAGCCAGAAAAAAAAACACAATCTTTTTTTCGATGTGTGTGGTTAATAATACGTCTGCCAATAGTACAATATATATTTTGGTGCGCTCTTTACTTGCGCTTGTTGTCTTTGTGCAAAACGAGCAAGGCCAGCCCATAGATCGACTTCTGCCACCTTCTCGGGTTACCCTCCGCTTAATCCCCAACTGTGTAACAAGACACAGATAGCGAGACAGGTAAATGATATGGGCATGTTTCGAAGCAAGCTTTAAAGAGAGACTACGTCGAGATCGGGTAAAACGATGGATTGCATGTACATGATGTTAGATAATTGCGTCTGACTCTTGTGTGTAATGTTACCGACTACTGAGACGATTTAAATCCATCATCATTGCGCAAACAATGGCGGCAGATCTGTGTGAAACGAATTGCAGGGCGAGCAATAACACAGAGATGCTACGTATACAGGATGTATAAACGATATGGGGGCATAGCCGGAACAAAGCTAGGGAGCCATATAGTCGAAAAAAAGCAAATAAGGTTCTCAAAAACAGGCTGGCAGGTAAGGTTCAACGGGGGAGGGTGCCGAGGATGAATTGACATCCTTCTTTTATGGCGTGTCATGTCAGCGCGAAGGAAACAAAGCAGCCACTGCTTACCTCTTCAGCCGACATCTATATACATGAACCATGACGAGTTAATGCCATTAATTGCTATGTACCTGTTGTATTCCCCCTCGCCTCACCGTTAGGGGGAGTTCTGTTGAATGGATTCATTGAAAAAGACACGTTTCGAGCCTATGTGGGGGTGGCACGATGTGCTACACGATGTAACACATTGTGCTCTCGCACCTCGGTGCCCTGTCCATGCATGTAGGGCACACAAAACTGTGCCAAACAAGTTAGATCGTTGTTGATCGTGTCTAACATTCGTATGTTAGCCATACCTGTTCGATAACGAATACTTTGTAAGAGAGCATCTGCCGCTGCAGGATGGGGTGCAGGTGTTGTAGCAGCAGCTGGAGGTGTTCTGCACGATCCCGGAAAGGGATTACAATAGCTACTCGATGGCGTGCTATGCAGGCGTCTGGCTCCCAGCAACCTCCTACCGCCACTGTACTCAGTGCTGAAGCGCCCTCCCATGAGCTGTCAGCTGTATGATCCAAAAAGTCCACTTTTAATCGACCACCTAAAAATGCAACGCAAAACAAATACAGGACAGAGAAAAAAAAAAAAATAGTAGAAGGACACAAATCTAAACAGAGCGGAATCGCGTTAACCAATTACATAACAGTTGTTATTACGGTAATACAATAAAATTGAAAATACACAGGTATTATGAAGCTGCAATTTTGGCCGGATGAGAAAATTATGCTTGAGTCATTCTGAGACACCGTCATTAATTCATTGTGCACGCGATAGCGTAGTAAAAATAGTTTTTTTAAAACTATCCTAATTCGGTTTTTATTTTTCATAAAAACCGAATTAGGCATCATTCAACAATCACTGGCTGCATTTAAAAACAAGAATGCGCATATAATTTTTCTCCCTCTAAAGTTCTTAACAAAAAAATAAAAATATAATATATGTTTGTTATCGGCATGCGCGTCTTTTGAAGGACAAACAGAATGAAGTGGATTAGTTTTCATCCTTATTTTTCTCAGTTTGATCTGGCCCGTAAGTTACAACCATTCGAAGTAGCACACAATTCATTACGTTTTCCTAATATATTCTTCTATACATTCTTCTCATTTTTCTATGATCTAAAGTATAATACAATCTATATACGTCACGCAATCATTAGGTACTTGGCAGCGAGCATTACAATGAATGAGATACTTAACGCTTTAGCTCATACGTGGGTACATCCAAGATCTTATACACGTACACAAAAGGCTAGCAGGACCAATAGCAGCAGAATGGTAACGGACGTAATGTTTCTACATTCAGCAGTAGCCTTTCGGCGCATTCAGTCCATTTTTTATCGATGGCTTTGGCTGCGTTGCACAATGTCGGCCCAGGCGAGTCCTAGGTCAGGCAGGCCTTCACAATCTTTTCAAAAGGAAATGGGTTATTTTCACAGTCTTCGAGGGGTTCGGTAATAACAATCATGTTACCAATGAATGACTTGAAAGCCACGCGAAACGCCATAAAGGGATCCTTATAGACGCATCTTTGACAGATCGGTATCAGACGTATCTGTAGGCGATAGCCTCAGCTCAGATGCGTCTCCTCACACCAACCGCTACTACTACAGCGCCAATTCGAATACTGTGGTGGAGTGTATATCCCTGAAAAAAGGTAAAAGCAGGAAAAGGCCACCATTTTTCAACACGTAACGACACTTGTTCTCGTTCCTTAGAGCCGAAATCGATAAATAAGCCTTGCCTAGACGTAAGGTAGTTGTCCTGGTTCCGACGGTAGTTCCCTGTGGAAGAAGGTAAGATAAACGCACGATGACGCGTTGTAGGCAAAACGAAGCCGATTTCGTCAATAGGCGTGTAACAAAAAAAAAAACGGGCGTGGTCTCGCTAACACTCACCAAGTCGTGAATCATTATAGTTATAAATTTCTGTACGACCCAGCCCATTAATAGTAGTTAGTCTGCGTTGCTAGAGTCGATCGAACTTGTCATTCGTACAACCGCCTATCTCTGCGCTATTTAATTGTACGTTTTCGAAGGCCGTCTGCGCTCTACCTAGGACAGAATCGGCATGTCTGCTGAGTGTCTCTAGTACCAGGCACACTTTAATGCATCCAGTTAGCGGGCGTCACCGATTATTACCGGGACTACTTCGCCGAAGTGCTTCTTATTTCACGAAGTGTGTTCATTCATGTTGTAGCATTAGCATCGATTGCGTGAATTTTATTTAGCGTAATATTGAAATAGGTTGGATGGACGCATTGTTTGCACATCGTTTGCAATGTAAACAGGACACGCCGAACGTGTCCGGCTGTAAAGAGCAGTGCGCCTAACCTTAAATATATAGAAGCATCGATTTTGTTACGGAAGCAGAAGTTAAGAATACCTATACGATAACGCATCTACACACCACGCTTTGTTGAAGCAGGTATTCTTTGCCTCGTTTTAGGTCTATTTACTTGTGGGAGGGTAGTAGTTCACCACGAACGAGTATGGACGACGAGGCAGATTTCATGCCATTGAAAAACTGATGCTCCAAGTGGAGTTTCCCGTTGCGCAATACCTTTTAGTTGCGGGTAACTTGTTAATACCATAATAATTCATCTATAACCAATGTCGGCTTTTCGTCTCTTTGAGGTCTTTTTGGTAATCGCCGAGATGATGATCACTAACCACTGTCATTTCGATAACGATCGACACTCCTGAAGCAACTAATTCTATCTCTTTTACGGAGACATCCAGTGGTCGGGTTTTTAATTCAAAACGACGTTGCCTGAGAACAGGTATGATCGGACATGTAATATTTTCATCATAAGGTCAAAGACGAATTAGGTTGTTCTGACCTATCAAGTTTTTTTTCTAAAATAGGAGATATCTTCATTGTACTAGAATTATTTTCAATATTGAACCTCCTCGAGGGTTCGTATCAGAATTCCAGCTTCGTTTTTTAGGCTGTACACATTTCTTTTCTATGTTGAATATCTCATTCTCATACAAGCGTACAAATTTACTCTTCAAACAATACATTTATCGCGGCTCTACTCTGCAAGCTTGAGGTCTCTGGCCGGTTTCTACGGCCGTTTTGAAGCTGCCAAAGCGCCCTAGCTGTCATACTGCTCAATGGCAGTACACATGACATTGAAGTCATTGGATTGAACGAGGGAGAACTACGCAAGTAAATTTTGCCATCTAGAAGAAGTTCCACCTCAGGTGTGTTCAAAAATTTAGACGCAGACCTCTCTCTCTATGAATCATCTGCTTCGGGTGTAGTCCAGCATAAATGATACCTCGTTAAAGTCAAGCTGAGATACGAATCACTATAATAAGTCAGTCTCGCTATAGACGGTGCTCAAAATAAGGCCCCACTGCAATTAAAAGCAAGGTTAGACTTGTTTTTGTGTTTCTCATGCATATTTACAAGCTTAACTTTGGTAGAAATATAAAACACTTAAAGTTGTTTTACTCTACAGTTCTGCTATGAAGAAGGTTTTAAAAAAATAGAGAAACTTTTCACAAGTCTGAGTTCTAGTTAAGAGCTAAATTCAGTGAAAAATAAGACGTGACTAATCAACTGTTTACTCGCCCTAATTCTCAAGAAGTAACCCACTTGTAAGCATTGCTTTTGGCTTCTAACTGTGAGGGTCGCATTGCGATTAAATGTGACGATTTCCCGAACAACGACAAACAAACAAATAAAAATGGCAGAAAATACGTTTTTCATTCACGTTTGAATTTTTGTTAGTTTTACGTATTAGGACACTGCAAGCGTTCCCAAAACAATGTTGCCTCTGTACTGTTATTTGGCTTTGTTTTCGTGTGTGTATTAAGTGACACTTTGTACTGTTTTAATGAACTGTTCTTATCTAACTGAAGCCACGCATCCAACTTTGCTTGCTCCATTCGAATTCCTTAAAATACCCCGGATGAAGACGACTGGTCTTCTGGTACAGATGCAGACGTCCTCTCGGTGCCAGGCGCTGCGTCGTAGTTAACTGGATGTTGAAAATGCAAAGTAGGACTTCCTTGTCTATTAGGCCTTCTGACAAAATTAATACGAAGGCAAACAAGTGTTCAGCGAAAGAATATCCGTTTCGACGTAGCACGTGCCTCAGTGTCTCACTTGAACAGCGCGCCGTCACCGGAAAATCAAAGAAAACATACGCACAAACGTTCAAACAATGATCTTTTTCCTTCGATCGCCATCTTGCTATTTCTTGAACTCTACAGAATGGCAGAAACGCAGCCAATCCCGTTCAGACAATTCCCATAGTTCCAGGGCCAAATAGAACCGCTGGAGGAACGCGAAATCATACAATTACTAGGATTTTCGTGAACCAGAAACATTCGCGCGAGGCGTCGCCCCAATCACCGTTCTTTTACAATACGATTTTCGTTGCGATTTCTGGTCCAAGGTCTGTGGTCTTACCGTAAAAGAAGTCAAAGGTCGTTCATAGAGAATATAATAGTTACAAAACGCGTCCCTATCGAAGAAGCGAACGGAAGAGTAGTGAGCGTTTACTGCGACCGCGGCTAGCGAGGCAAGGATAGCCTTGTGATCGTATCAGACCGCATCTCGGCTTAGTAGGCCAATTCTGTTCCCGTTCTATTGCCCTCCACTTAGTTCTTTTTACAGCTTGATTACATTCAGCGCTAACAGCAGCACCGATAATGGTGACAAAAGATGTCCCAGAACTCTCCAAAAGGAAAATCTGCCTGTTGATTTTGCCTCGTTGTTCCCCTGTTCAATGCAACCCGATACAACGTTTTCATTCTAGTTCTAATGTATTCGTCTGTGAGAGCTTCTGGCCGAAACACCTCTCCATTTCAACGCCTAAAAATTTAATGGCCGTTTCTAGTTGGGAAATGACCAGGCTAACGGGTAGCAATCAAACCAATTAGAATCGTTAACCTCGTAAGCCCACTCCTTACGAAACGGCATTTGTATGTTTCGATATGAATAGCACGGTTACGTGTACACATATACATCCAGTGTCGCTACGCAGACACCGGCCTTTTCGTTGTCGGCGAAACGGTATACGAAAATCAAATTACCGAAAGTTTTCAGTACCATAAAAAAAAAGTATTTTTTCGGAACTGCATTTTATGGATTCAGCTGTTCTCATGTCCCCTGTTATTTAGCACCTGTCTTTTAATCACCCGAACCCAATTTAGTTGTAGCATCTTTTTTTTTTGTTGACAGGAAGCGATTTCAACAGCGGCCATCCTTACCTACTGCTACTACTGCTGTTACTGTCGATAGACCTTTGACGCTTCGCCTTCGAACAAGGCATATATGTGAAAATTTCAAATTCATTTAAAGCCGTCCTATTTCATTTTGGCTTTTAATATGATTATTCAGTGAACTGTAACAGAGCTTTATAGAGATGCAGTCCTGCATCGTAAAAGGAAGCCCACCGAATGGGTTCACACCAAGGTGAGGCCAGCACTTCAAAGCCGCTGCGGCAAGCGACGCTTCTAAACAGAGAGGTGTGGATTTCCTACATCATCAACATTTGAAACGACTCACTATACATTCAATTTGTTAAGCTTTTTCGGCACTGGTTTCCAAAGCGAGGGTTTCATGAAAGAAACTTGCTAAACGCAGACAGGCGTCCTGTTAAGCACTCAGACAGTCAGGCTGAAATAGATTCTCAGCCTCGGAATCGAATTGTATGAATTTTTTTGTAGACTGCTTTTCTCACAGGCTCACATAAATAGGTTTGCTAGCCATTTCCATTACGTTTATTCATTACTGTTACGCAAAAGTTTAGTGCGTATCACGTAGATATATATATATATATAAACCTAACGTGCATAGTATTGTCAATGTGAATGTTCATTTTGTCAGTAATAACAAATTAAAACGATATTATAGACATTCCCAAGGCACACTTGATCACGTGTGTACGTGTATGGGCTCCGTACCGATCAAGCATTTAGGCTAAAGCTTAATAAAGGATGCTGCTACAAGCACGACTCCACGTTTCATAACGTTAAAGGTTTGGTCTTTCATGTAAAGCGTATCAATAAAAATATTTCTCAGTTTCAGAAGACCTCTTCAATAGGCTACCTTTAGTACCCACAAGCGATGCCCCGGGGAATGCTAGAAGTGTATCAACGAAAGCAGTTCCTATATGTGTCACACGTCGCACGGCTCTTTCTTTTCGGACGTAGACTTACGTAACGCTGCTTGCCGTAGCGTGGGTAGCTTAGAAGAAAAATACGTATTGTCTATTAATATATAGTTCTATTATAGTCTAGAAGATTTACAATCTGTGGGCGGTTACTTGTATTATCACGCCTAATATTACTAGGTACCTTTTTTTATAGGCCAATATGGACAATAACGTGCACGTGCATGTTGTCATTCTTTTTTTTAACCTCTGTCACTCAATAGAAAGGCTCCCTATACCACGGACGGTGCCGAACCTTGGGTTCATTCAACAAGCAACAAAAAGGTAACTAAGGCCAACCCAAGCAGGAAATTGGATAACGTCCCGTAGAACCAGAGTTGAAGTGGATACATGTAGGAAACAACAGGTTAAATTTCTATCAGTATTTACTTAAACTCAACTCCTCGACCAGGGTTTACAGCATGTAGCTTCTGAATGAAATTCTACTACGTAATACTGTACAAATATGAGAGATGTTAGGCTCAAATATAAAGTCATGAGAGCCACCTTCGTACATTATATATAAAGCTAACAAACGTGCTATTATGTTTTATTCTGTCGAAAGAAATTATTACTCTAACGTTTCTGTAAGACACGCTTTTTCGACATCGAAAATCTAAAAATCTGTTAGGACCGCCCATGTTTCCGAGGTTAAATTATGGACAGAACGGCCTCAGAAAAAAACAGGCCCTTCAAGTATTACAATACGGATATTTGCTAGCTATTTGTTTTCCATTAGCATTTCGTAAACCGGAAAATTATTCGAGAAAAACGTTGGCTCTTTGTAATTCCGCTTCCACGATCTTCTAAGAAAAATGCACAAAATGTACAATTGATTGAGGGTTGCATATGTGAAACTTGATTAGTTCTAAATTGACAACCGAACTATTGAAATAATTTCGACAAGCTTGTACATACAAATGAAAAATAAATAAACGCCAGCTTTACAAACTGTATTTCAGACTACGGGATCACGAATCTTCTAGATATGTTTAATAACAAGACAGTCTTCGGCCTCATTGTTCTCTGTCCACGCCGTCATATGCTACAGAACCCCACAAGAGCGGATTCGATCGCTTTTCTCACACTGCTTTTTTTCACCAGGTTTTCTAGGTCGATCTCAGCCGATTTGTTCCGTATCGGCTCGCATATCTACAGCATATACACACGAGACAAACTCTCTATATATAGCTTATCGAATCACTGTTAAAGTTCTGCGGACACGTACGTTGCCCTGATACTATGCGTTTCCCAGAGCTAAAGGAAGCTTTGAGTCAAGCTTCCCCTCCCTTTATCCGAACATGAGGTAAGTCGTGCCTTCGAAACGCGGCTCTGCTGCTCAACCGCTTCGCCCCTGTAAGCGATCGAAGCAACTTCTCTCCACTAAACGAGTTAGTCAGGTCACGCACGCGGGACAAGCGCCCCCATTAAATCCGCTCATAGTTCAAACCCGTGCGGTGCTCACGCCGGCGGGTACAGAGGCTTTTGTAGGACCTCTCCTTCCTTCTTACCTAGTTGCCTCCATATAGGCAGAAATATGGGCCGACAGGGAACAAACAGGAACTATGGTTCGCTACCGCCACACCTTCTCATAACGATACAATCTTCTTATTTTACTTTCTGCTTCGCTGTGGTTTAGGTCTACTGTTCGTTAAAGCAAAAAACTAGAGTGCCTTCTCCACGACGATAATAACAGTGACTGCACTGGATGGAGAGGTTGAAGCAAGCTATCATCGGCGAGTACTGAATCCCGCTTAGGGACCTTAAGTGAGGTTTCGTGCTTCAAGGAAAGAGGTAATGAACGGTCACGGGAAAGTAACCAAGGGAATCCAGCCACACTTGAGCAGCCTCGTATATGAACGGGCTCGTGGTCGAGTTCAACCGCGAATCCCATAATCCCCGAAAGTGGACAAGCAACTTACTTCTAACAAGTGGTCGTGCAGTTCAGACGAGACCGCTTAGTCAAGAGCCTTAAAGGCCGGCCGCCATTTTCCGGCGTTGCTTTAGAAAAACAAGACCATTGCATGCGAAGTAATGGCATCAATCGAGCATAAATTCATGCCATCTACGCGTATATCGTGCTAACCCTAGGACAAACTAAGAGACAATTTACGCAGTTGCAGCTGTACAGTCCGACAAAAACAGTGTTGTTTAGTTGGTTTTGGGTGAAATTCAGCTCGAACAGCTTCAAGTGCGGAGGGAAGAGAACAAATGGCTATAGCGACCAAATTAAAACTTTAAACGAAAAATTCTTAAGCGTTAGAGAGTCCACTCTCGTTGTCAGCACGCGACGCGGTGAGTAGGTAGCGTTTCTTCCTGTCAAAAGAAACTATACAACAAATTTTCATTATTACTCTACTTTCTGCTCATCCGTATTGCCCCTGAATATGAGTTACGTTCATGAGTGCACTCAACTCTGGCGCCGCTCATCCAAACCTTACCTAAAAATTTGTACGACGGCTGAGCTAATAGTTAGACATGAAATATGTAGCGAAAATCTACTCTTCACTGCTGCAAATTTCACTTATTGCCACCCGCTGGTCGCTATTAAACGACAAACTGAACTTTTTTTCTGTTTGTCTTCTGCTCCTCGAATCCTTTGTTTATTTGCTGTTTTTGAACAGCAGCAGCGGCGGTGGCGGTGGCGGCGTAGCACAGACATGACTCTCGAATACGGCTAACTAAAGTTCTATGGATGTGGATCAACGTAACTGTGAATTCCATACCATGCGCCTGACTCGTCGCCTATAGGTATCCAACATATTTTGCCTGTTCTTTAAAAGCGCATCTAGCTAGACCTTGTTGTTGTTGTTGTTGTTGTTGTTGTTGTTGTTGTTGTTGTTGTTGTTGTTGTTGTTGTTGTTGTTGTTGTTGTTGTTGTTGTTGTTGTTGTTATTGTTGTTGTTGTTTGTTGTTGTTTGTTGTTGTTGTTGTGATGCTGATAAAAGAGCCGACTGACAATCAGCCTCGAATTAGCAGTCTGATCTTAATCACTACATCATCCTCCTTGAACAACGGACATTAGGTACAAATGGATGGTAAGGAACAAATGATTTTATACAGATTTTCCATTTCTAGTTGTTAAGATCTATAGTGGTATTGTTTTCGAAGCATGGCTGAATATGGCTAGATAGAGAACTCAGCAGCGTCAATCTCGCCATTTTCTACACGGACTAGATATCCTTATTTTCATTATTGACCTTTAGCAGCTATCAGATTGATGTCGAGCACTTCTCTAGTGCTTGCAATACAGCAAACTACTTTTACGCTTGCCGTCGTAATTTACCACAACTTACCTATTTCTCAGTTTTGCCAATTAACGCCTAAACATAGCAGCATCGTTAAATGTACCCGATATAATTAGTGGCGAGCCGTTAGTTGGGTAATTGCTAAAAATTTCCAGTGATAGAGATGCGTGAGTCATTGTAGTAGCGGCAGTAGTAAAAATTGACTATTGTAAAAGAGCAGCAGCAGCAGCAGCAGCTGGGGGTTCGGCTGGCTAACGATTCCCTGCCCCGATGTTTTCCTAATTAGCCAAAGGGGATTCTTCGGCTCTATAGGCCCAATCAGGTCAGTCAGTCAGGAGGGAGGGCCTAATAAGGAATCTACAGAAGCTAGATTGACATCTGTAACAGTATCCCGAGCCGTGTCGGAGTTTTCAGCGTGACCTGATGCCCTAGAACATAAAACAGACATTTTTATAGCGAGCATCACACTGGTCCGAATTGTACAAAGACAGTGAACAGGGGAAGGCCGGGGAATAATAACACAGACTGTACCTAAACACGCGCGCAGCATTCGTTGTAGCAGGCCTCTCTTTCAGGCCACTATTGATTCATATCGAATAACGATATTCAGCACACTCGCCAGAGCCTTATTCAACCGGAACATTATCTCTACGATTAAAAAAAAAGACTAATAAATTGATGATATTTTAATCGAATTTTGTTTTTTTTTTTCTTCTCGATCGAGTACTAGTTCATGATAACAGCCTTAAGGTTAGTAATGCATTGCTTATATTATAAAGTATCAGAAAAAAAAAAACATATCTGAAATTAACCCGGAAATGAAAGCGTTTGTTGTAGGGAACAATATATTTATTAATTTATATTATTGATATTTTTCCCCTTCCGATACTATAGATCGTAGTGCATATTCGGTCCGACAGCAGAACTTATTTGCAGTTGAACCCGCGCTTGCCTGTATAGAAATTCGACGTAATTATACGTGTTGTTCTTTTAGGATCATCCAACTAATTACGTTCTCATACGCCCATAGCAACTACGCTCAATGTTTATATCAAGCTTTGCGATACAACCTTACGGCTTTTAATCAGATCAAGCGAACAGCTTAATTAAATACTTTCCAGTATCCTATTAACAAATGTGCTAATCCTTCTTGGCTAGGAATACTTTGATTATGACATTTTCCTTCCCTTCGTTCCGTGACTCATGCTAACTTCCTTCTATCTCTCGCTGTTCACAATGCCTATGCCTGTCTCTATCTAGCTAGCGATGTTCGGTCGTGGATGATATCCCTCTGAAGGCGCCACTCGCAAAAAAACCCTACAAACGCCGAACGCACCCGACGTTAATATAATAGCGTCACAGCGCTATATAGGGGCGTAACTAGCAGTACGATTGACGCAGCGGACATTGGCGTCAAGTTTCCCGCTTAGATCTTTACTATCAAACTTCAGGGCGTGCATTTATCTGCAAGTGCACACACACACACAAACATGCTATGGTGACACGCGGTAAAGGGCATCACTTGATTGGATCGTAGCAGCTGATGCCGAAGCTTTTATTGAAGAAAGAGTCGTTGTAGATATGCGTGTCATTTTGTATCGTGGACAGTTCAACACAAAGGAACGACAGTTATACCAAGGCCATTTCTAGTGTAATGGGGCTTCGGTGTTTGATTGAAGGTGAGTGAACCTCTGATTGCTGACACGATCGTGCCAGGAGGTAACTTTAAAGTTGGGCAAATATCGTTCAGGTACCGTCTAAACCTTTTCGTCGACCATGTGACATTGTGGCAAATTAAAAGGGAGAAAATGCAAAATGTTCATGTAAGCAACACAAGATTTTCAGTTCAGCTTCTGTACCTAAGAATATAGCCATACGTCAAATGATTGAATATAATTTTCGGGACGCATCAAACGATCGAAATTGAAGCGTTCCTTCAAGGATAAAAACCCATTTATATTTGAGTGACAGCGCTGAGCTGATTTTCTGCATGAGCTCAGTGGTGCTTCGCATTAAACATGGCGCAGCAACAATGTCTTCGAGAAGATATATACTAAAGTAGTATAGGGTCTTTGCGGGGATCCCTTAGCTGATGCTGATAGCGGTACTTTGAGCGAGTTTGTGTGAGAGTGCCTATAAGGTGCACAAGGCCAAGTACATTGCATCGTTAAGAATTAGCTGAGCGTGTCTTGGTGGTTCGTGGTACGGGTGTTATTAAGCATCAATCATCGTGCGAATCAATGTTGCTATGGCGTCCGTGCAACCGTCAGGCTATCATCATCCGAAGGTCTACGCCGCAAAGGAAAAACTTCATCAACCGAACATTGAAACGAACTATCATTCTGTTAATCATTGCCATATATTACACGAAGCATCTGTGCTACGTCGTAACGTATTAATCGGTGTAATATCGGAGAACCATTCAAAGCATAACATATTTGTTTTATAGCACTTTTTCAGCATAATAGTTTATGGCCTTTCCAACAGGCCCAAACGTCCTACTTGACATATAGTCTCAAATGGAAACAATTGTCAAATCTCTCAACTTTGTGTGATATGTTTAAGCGTCATCGTCCCACATCTCACATGTTGCAAACGAGCTCAAACCGCAAACAAGTCACAAGCTAAAAACACTTGCAGCATAATGCTGAAATTCTGTAGTAAACTTTACACTTACTATCACGTTAAGTCTATGACCGGAACATATTGCTATACCCGGTTATACTCTTGTACTACGTACGCCGCTTGTACAACTGGGAAAAATACCCTTTACGTAGGAGTATATTCAATTTAGTGTATTATGTCGTTTCATTTCAAATAGAATGCCTCGATCCCTATCGAGTACTCGGATAGATAGCAGCAGCAGCAGCAGCAGCATTCGCTTTACCCCGTTCGGAAGCAAATGTAGGGAATAGTCATTAGAAAGGCAAGAGGTTCAGTGATTCCGTTTGGAGGTTTCAGGCCACCAGAATCATTCGCACCTTATTCCTAGCTGTAACAGAATCATTTCGTTTGGAAGCGACTGCTTATGGACAGTACTTGTACTAGTAATGGCTATTCGATATCGCCTCTTTTCAATTGTAATTTTTGTATGTAATCCTATTATATTTTTATAAATACTGCCTACTGACTGGAGGGTATCGCCCAGCCAATTGGCGTTGAGCCAATGTCGCGAACTGGCAGTCATTAGAATTTTAGCTTTGTACAGTCCGTCCTTGAATTTTTGTTAACATTATACACTGAGTAAGTATTTGGTTTGGTGGTAAGTTCATGGAACCTTCCAATGATCAAATAGGCTCGGCAGACACGTGCTTCTGCGTTACTGTCATCGACTATATCGACGTGAAAGGTATAATTATGGCTCGATGGGTCAGCCAAACAACAATGAGCTAACCTTTATTGTTTCAACATCTTTGACGACAGAGAAAATTAACTATAGAGACAATTCGGTATAAAAATATTTAATTCTTAAATATCTACTGGCTTTGATTATTCAACGAATATGGTCTACGAATAGTTTAGCATCACCTAGGAAACGTAGTCCTATCGTTAGTGGATAAAGGACCAAGAAACGATGTTAGATTATTACTGCTGGTGCTGAAACAAAACATCTTGATCTTTTTCCACCGCTGGTACAATAAGATGAAATTAATTCAAGCTTTCAAGCCACTTCCTAACCAGTAAATGCTGTCATCCATTAAACAAGAACAGTAGAGCTAAATGATCAGGAAATCGGCCAAAAATGGGTATTGCTGCTACAGATGAAAGTATGTAGAACGCATACTATATGATTGAGCAAACTTGCACAATTTATGCGTTACGAAGGCCCCACAAAACAAGGTTACATAGCAATTACGAATAAGGCTCCTTGCAGGTACCGACTTGGTTTTTATTGGAGTCGACGTTCATTCGAATACTGGATTTCTATATTACTTTATAAGAGGAATTACCTTTTAACCTCTAACATTCCCTGAGGAAACATCTGACTTCGAGCACGACAAGTACCCGATCGAAATAATGCAAGACAGGACACTTCGTCTTCTCCCAAACTATTTCAACAACTGAAGTTTTGTCTTAAGCGGGTTATATACCGTGATGGTGTGTACGGCACGCACTCAGCAACCCACTGGGCCGCATAATCGTCAGTGGAAGCAAGACAATTGCTACAGTTTCGTCAGCCAGAGGGTCTGGTGATATCCTATAGTTTTCCATTGCCCTTCCTTAGCTCGTCCTACATCTATAGCCAAGAACGGTTGACCTGTCCATCTTCCCTTTCTGGATCCTCCGTATCCCGCCTATTTCGCTTTCAAATGCCTTTTCCTGTTATTGTTGCTCTTCTCTCTTTTTTCGTCTTTTTCTTGTCCCTTTTTCCTGTTCCTCCATTTTCTTCAACTAGTTCCCTTCTTTGCTGCTGCTTCTCGACGTTACTGTCTCCACAAGCAGCGATCTTAGGTTATAGAGAGTAGTAGGCCATGCGAAAGTGCACGAGGGCATAGCTCCGCGGCTTCACTTCCCATCAATTGCGCTGACCTTTAATCCGTTCGCTGCTGCAGGCCGCCCCCCTCTCAACGTTCCCTGTTCCTTTCCATCGTTTTCTCTGTCCGACTGCGGCTACCGAAGTCTGTACGAGTGGCGCAGCGTTAAACGGATGTTACGATGTGTTTGCCCCCGTTGGCAGGGGCTCTTTCAAGATACTTGCAAAGACGGAAAATACCATCAGTGGCGAGGCAGCGACGTAGGACATTATTGTAGCAGCCTGCCAGTATGGCCCCTGTTGGACCAGTTTCATCATAGATTTCTCCGCTCGTCTCGCCGAGAGGGAGGCGGGACACCGTCAACTGAGAAACAAATAGCTAGCAGCAAGAATACTACGGATAGTCAGTAGAGATTCACAGTTCGCAGGCTCCGATAGGCGTCGCCGCTACGGTGACGTTCACCCAGCCGAATTGGAACGAAAGTAACAAAAAAAAAAAAGGTGAAAGCCTATAAGATTGTGGTGTCGGCTATGGGCGGGCGCTAATAGCAGCAATAAGGCGCTATAATGCATTGCGGTAATATCATACACTTAGCAAATCATTGTGCCTGTATACGCATAGATTTGCATACATACATGTCTGTGTATGGATACACAAGACTTCCGCTACTAGATTCTGCTAAAAACTACTTCTTCTTTTTCCACTGTTCTACCTTTTCTACCATACGAATTTGATTCTATTCAGTTTCTCATGTCCGTCGGGGTTCCTCTAGGGACGCTGAACAGAAGGGTACTCACGGAAGCCAAGTCATAACTTAAATCATGTTGGAGCGCCTAAAGTGGACGAAGCGCTAGGCAAGGAGAATCAAGGATTCCGGCCAATCCTGACGTTTCGTCTGTCCGTGGTAGAAGGCGTTTGCCGAGACTGACTAGCTAGGGTAACAGTTGACCAACCTTCGAGCTATCCAGTTTACTAGCTTGCTAGCAAACGCTGTTGAAAACTGCTCTACCTCATTTGGCCTTCGGCTGCCTTCGAGGTCTAATCTTACCTAACTGCAACATTATTCTCGTGAACTGCGGTTTTTTTTTTCTTTTTTCACAGCCGAAACCCTTAGCTGTACGTTCTTTTACCATTGTTTAGCACTACCTCGGAGTTTTCAATTTTAGGTGACGATGTTGTACAACAATTGACGTTGTAACTAATGGCGAGCGACGATCGTCGCTTACTTATTGACGTGCTAAGGACACCGTTATTGGTCTGAAATGAGTAGTCTTTATTCCTTCCTGCCTTTTCATACACGCATTGTCGCGACTTGGGCACATGAAGGACGGCTAAGGAAGGAATCGGGTTAACGAGAAGTTACTTATGCTCATTGTTAAAATACTTCGTTTAAAGTGAAGAAGATCACACAAATGACCCAGCGCACCACTAGGGGCACTCGTAAGGATCAAAGATAGTAGAACAACAATGGGATAGATGGATTCTATTGCCGACCCTGATCTGACTCCATCAGCGCATTGTTATACATGTAGTTGTAGTCTATTGAGCGAATGCGGGGGTTACATCTAACCATCGAATTCCGTTTGTGCTGAACGCAGCTGGCCCTTTTGTGCCATTTATCTGTGCGCTTTCAATAGCTATATATTTGTACACGGATCTCGTTCGGCCGACGTTATTCGTGGACGTCCATGGCCTATCGTGTTAGCTTAAAGATTGTTTTAGAATTGTGTTAGAAGGCCGTCGTTGTTTGCCGAGCTGAGGATAAGTCCATGAGTGAGCTGGGTCAGTGCAGATAATTAGCGAACTCACGAATCGCGAGCTGTTCAGTGGTTTACTGGACTGGTTCTGAGCAACAGTCAGAGAACGGTAGGTGGCAATAGTCGAGACAGAAGAACTTATCGATAAATGTGATACGAGCTGTGCCTGATGGACTCAGAGATGGCCCTTCGCTACGCCGTTCACCTAACTAGACCAGTAGCAACAACAAGAGCGTGTTACGCCTAGCTAACTGGATGATATTGGCACCGCTGATCTGTACGACGAAGAAACAGCTTACGAGTAAATCGGTAATGCCCGTGAACGACAAGTACTGGTGTATTGCAAATCCTCCTACCCTATCAGAATGCCTAGTCCTAGTATTATATCTTCTACTAATGTAACTAGAAGTACAAACAGAAAAACAAACTCATTGAAAAGGTGCCCAGCGATCAACGCGAGGGCCCCGCAAAGAACGGAATATTTGATGTTACGGCCTTGGTTGTCAAGATCGTCACATCCCCAAAGTTGGTAACATCTAAAAACCCTATGGAATTATTTATCGACAGACACTGATAGCTGACGATATATTTAGAAAAGAAATTGCTTCCTGCTAATGAACACGACGAGGGTCGAGACCCAGCGAAATATTTGGTGCTAGTGATGGCAATATGGATTTTCGGGAAATCGCGGCTAGCTATACCGCGGCGCCTGAAGCTCCAATGCTAGCGGAAGAATTCCAAGTCAACGAAGTATGAGGAAATGTAACTACTACTGCCGCCGCCGCCGCTTCTAACCAATCAGGCCTAAGCTAGGTAGCATATGGGCTCTGCGAAAGAATACAACAACAAATAGGGTGACAAAATCTACGACCGTGCCAACGAGGAAAGTATGAACGCATTTTTAAAGTTACACGAACTCGGAAGTCCTTCTGCGCTACGAATGACGTACACATAAAGCATTGCTAGTTTGGCAGTTTGCATCGGATCGAATCAAATGGTGTTGGAATCATGTCGCTTGCTATCAAACGCACAAGGGGAACCGGCGACTGAATACATAGATACATAAGGCGCAATAATCAAAGTTATTTAGCAAGCGTGCTTCCGACCGCGACCAAGTTGTCGATGTTGTGTACATTCTGTGTCAGATCGTCTGGTGTACATTTTCTCGTGGGTTTGCTTCTGATGTATCGTAGGAAAAAAATTTCCTTTACAACGTTTGAAACGTACTGTTTGTAGTGTGATGATTTCCACAATGATAAGTCTACTTGTTCACGTCCATGTAACCCTCAACGCTGTCCGCTGTTGAAGCAATAGCACGTCATTTTTCGAGGTGCCGCCATATTCCCAGTCGTGATACTTCATCGAAGGATTAGGTCAGATCTCGCACAAACAAAATGATAGCATGCTAATAGTACCAATTGCAAAACTGTCATAATGACAATAGGCTTAATTGACTCGTTTGCAAGCCAATAAATGATGTCATCTTCATCAAACTCTAGTATGGAGCAATGCGTTATACGGATCCGCCAACGTTTTCACAGCGGTCCTGTTAAACGTGAAAAAAGCGAAAGACTGGCATACACTTACGAAGGGGTTACTAAGGCATCTTGTCATGTGAAAGGTTTGTAACCCTTGTCGTCGGTAAGATGATGAGAGTTCATCTTACACATAATTAGTGACATAGTACATCTATCAGACCCGCCTGCCCGAATAGCCATCAACTCCGTTCACTGACCGAACCCCGCTACTATAGGTAGAGGCGAGAGATCTTTACGTATTAGCAAACAACTACAGCGGCTTTTTTGTGTGTTCTTTCTCGATAATTCACGGAACATCAGGAACGATCACTGGAGCCCATAACCGTTCTTGGAAGAAGCCTGTTATGCGTTTGGGGAAAGCAGTATTACCACGTTTTCCACAGTGAGTAATATGTAGTACGTCTTGTACGTAGTAACGTAGTGGGCATTTTTGTTGTTTTCTGTCGTGTTCGCTCTAATTGTTAGTATTTATTGCCCCAAACGCAATCATGAAACACTTGCCATTTCGCACTTTATACAGACGTACATATAGCCAGGTCATCGTTATTTTGGCTGTTTTTAAGCACTTATCAATCCACAGGCTTGAGTCCGCCAGATTTGACTTCTCTTTCAGATTTCCGAGTTGATCAACCAGCCGACCCGCCCAATAGAAGTATTCCTATATACTTACGCAGATTAAACATTGACTTCGACGGAAGTCGATGACGATTTTTTCTTCTGATGAAAACAAGGTGGAGCACCCAACAAAAATCCCCGCTGCTGACTTTGTATAGCACCATTTTCGCTCATTTACTGTCCGACCTGATACTCCTCATTATGTGAATAGTCTGACCAATATTAAACAATTCTGCTCCGCCCGACTTGCTCATATATCGAATTTAATGTTTGTCCTCGCTTGTTACTACTACTGCTGCTATTTGCCCTGCCGCCGTCACCGATTTTGCGGGGCCGCTATATCTCTGCAGAGCCCAGGGGCCGAGCACAAGAAAAGGCTCATTTCCAATCGGAAGCAATACAGTGATTATTCGAAATATTGGAATTAAGGTCGATCCCGTAGTTGCAGGCACAGTAATATCACTGCGCTGCGAATCGGTCACCTGCTCCCATGCACTGTCTCAGTACTAGATAACCGAGTTCAGTGTCGCTGCTGCAAAACACTGTGGGACATTAAGTAGCTGAGCAGGCCTCTGTTCCGCTGATTTCCAACTGCGCTAAACCACTAGTGCCAAAAACTCTTCTGAATTCCCTATTTGGTCTCAAATACGTGGTGGACTGATTAGTAAGGTGGATAGAAGAACAGAATCAGCCGGATCGCGCTGTTGCTGAAAGATATCAGAGAGCCTCCTTTACCGGTGTCCGCCGCCTGGATTCGACCGCAGTCGATTCTCTATTGATCTTAGGTTAATGCCTAGAGCTCACAGGTGCAAGATTCAGTGTCAGATTTTCTGTATATGATATCGGATTTGTATGGTATACGGTTCTATCACTAAGCCGATCGACGGTGCTCACATGTTTGCGTCAAATACATAGCGGAACTCTTTTCCTTCCGTAACATTGCATTTATCATAAGTAGGTTGTTTTAAGTTCGAATACGAGTTGCAGATCGTAAGAACTGTGCCTGATAAGGTAGCCTCGTGATGAGGATGTTATGTTTGTCAAAATCTGCTTAGAATTTACGTAGCACTAAATGAAAGAAAGAAAGACTGCGGTTCTAAGCTCAAGAGCTGTACATCAACTCGACCTAGTCGATCATCTATTTAATCATTATAAACAATAACTAACTTAACTGATATAACAACCGCTGACTTCAAAAACTTAAATAAATACAGATATACGCTTTGCACGAATAATAGCTTTACCGTTGCAGCCGCTGTGCAGCTTATGGCTCAAGAACACATACGTGTGCTTGGATTGTCGTCGTGCAGAGCACACAACAGTGCACGGGCAAATTGGGTTTTTCTTTATTCGCCAGCCTTTTTATTTCCCTTCTGGCCCTTTCTCCCTCTATGTATATTAGCCTAATACACGCATCGCTTAGGGAAAGTGCGCAAGCGATTTTCTGCGTAAACATTCAACTACATTCTATCTGTACGTGATAACACGCGTAAATAATACAAGCAGCTACCATTACGACGTTCATCGTTTCATGGGGGTCACTTCTTCAACGATTGTTTTTTTCTAACTGCTAAAACCTTTTAGTATGGTAGAATTTCGGTTACGTCTGTAAGTACACGTATTGCTCTCCGTCCTGCGTGCTAATAAGCGAAAACTGGCAATGCAAAAAAGGCAATTATGCAAAAACCCGTTTTATATAGGAGGAGAATCATATTGTAAACATATTTTGATCAGCGCTTTGTATACGGGCATACGGATTATAGTGTATATGTTGAAATTTCTTACTGAGCCTAATAAGCGTACTAACTTTTAACTTAATTTTCCTGTTGTAAGAATTACAACGTTGAATATTGCCTATAATTTGTCCTTTTATGCTATCATGCAGCCGCCTAAAATGGATCAGGTGATCTAGAAGAGTCTAGCTTGCGCCTAACCGACTTTGGTCCTATATCCATTTACTAAGGCCATTCATTCCTGCAACAGAAGAAGCTAAAGAGAGAACTGAGAAATGAGAGCAACAAAGATTTACGCGTCGTTCAACGTAGGGACATTCTTCTCTGGCGACGAGCTTAGACAATCAGACAAACTCTCGACGCTACATCGGAAACACGGCGCGACTTTAATTTTTATTTACCTCTTTCGGAACACAGAACCGCTGCGACCTCCTCCTCTGTCATGTGCGGTTCGTCCTCGTGGCAACGAGCTATCGAAAACGAAATGAAAATATGCCTGAAGAAAAATGACAATTGAAAAATAGGCCTTGCCCGTCTTGACAAAGTGCCGTTGCTAAGGCACAAGAGACGACCCATCTCATTCGTTGGATGTCCTGGCGCGGCTAGCTGGCAGGCTGATGGTAGCGGTTCTAACAAATTAGAATAATGCCATTCGGCTTTTCCAGACGTCTTCAATTGTGTCGCCTTTAGAACGTACAGGTTTTCTTAAAACGACACATCATGGAAGCTTTACTTTGCTCATACGTCGAATACTGTATACAAGATCGCTCTCAACATCGTTTGCAATTTCTATTGAAAACATATGTCCACGACGGACTTCGAAGGGAGCGAGCGAGCTGCGCTAGATGAAATTGAGGACAATTTTCTAGTGAGTAAATATGTCGCAGGAAGTATATAACAGCATCTCCGGTTAGCTATTTATATAACCATCGATAGAGACTATCGAGGACTTCGCCTCTTACTGCTGTTGGAGAGACATATGGATGGGTATGGCGATCAAGCTTCTAAGGAACGGAACCAGCCGTCGTTGCAGCCATCCAGGGGTAGCAAGCGAATGTCGGAATGCATTTCTCTAATTTTGCCTCAAGGCCGTTTTTGGTTTCTTTAAAGGCTCTAATCTCAATTCAGCACGGATACACAAAGCTGCCGTTGCTACCGAAGATTGCATAGCCGGCAGTATGGCTTGAACAGCAGAGAACAAGCCTGCCACAGTGTTGAATCATTCTTTTCTCTCATGTATTTCATCGATCTATGCTTATTTTCCTGTGTCCACCTTGCTCTTCGCCTGTAATATCCATGTCCTGAATGATATTCTTTTAAACTGGTTTTCGTCCCTCCAATGCAACGTGGTGTCCTGTTGAATCTGATTTGAAAATTACGATTCAAAGCAACGGAAAATTCTATAGAGCTTTCACCGCGCGTGCCTTTGCCTCCAAGTAGGTGTTTGCCAGCTAAACTCTAGCTTAGTATTCTTTTCACTCGTAGCAGGCTTATTCTTCTGCAACTTCTATAGCTGCCAACTATTTGAATTCTTCATTCCATCAGCTCCGCGCAACCTTTTGCGTAGCTTCTGCATTTAGCGTCGTCAGCTCGAGGTCAGCATTGAAAGCCAACTCGACACGAATTTGTATTCTCCCAAAGGACGATGCCGACGCGCCGTGACTCGTTGCAACCTGTCGTGAAGTTGCCGTTTTTCTCTTCGTTTGGCGGCTTCGTACCAGAAATCGCCACCCAGCCAGGGCCGCCCCGTCTCCTTCTTCGCCTATTTTTAGTCGTATGCTCGTTGCCGTGTGTCATTAGACAGATGAAGGCAGAAAGTCGCCGGTGCACGCAGACGCATTGCTACTGATTGCGAGTCACCTGCTACGGCCGGTCCTGTAGCTGTAGCCGAGGTAGCATCAGCATTCGTCAACTTCGTCGTCTTCTGTAGCTCACTCAAAAAACGTTTTTATTTTAAGTCGATTGAACCTCGTCGTTGGAAGAAAGCGTACGGTAAGTGTGGCTCCGATGCTCCCAACTAGTGTCCAAACGGGTGTCGCAGCATAGAACCTCGCCATGATTTTGGACGATCTGCACATGGAATCAAAGAGTAGGGGAGAAGAAATGTAGCACGTGGCACGAAGCAGCACGTGAAGGCGGTCGGCAGATGTAGAGGGGTCGACGGAGGTGCGTGCATATTCCAAGTGTTGCTTCAGTAATAAGACAAAAAGAAGGATAAAGAAGAAGAGCATCTACTGGGTCGAACAGAAAAAATTACAGCGGCTGACAAGAATTTTGGCTGTGGTTTTTCTCCTGGAGAGGACTGGGGCATTATCTGCTACTACTTCTGGCGTCGCATGCTCTGACGCCGTCACCGTCGCAACCCTGGGAATCTGTCGACTTGTCTTACCAGTACAGTAGCTATACAGAGAAAAGAACCCCTAAAAATTGATCGACTTGTTTCACACGTTGCACTCTAGTCCCTTAGTCGCTGCCACCCCCCTGTGTGAATTCGCAATGGCTCATGATCCTCCCCTATGTCAGTGCAGATTTAGCTGGACGATTCCAGTTTGTCGCAGAATAGGCCATTTTGAGCACTCTTTGGCAGTAGTACGCTACCGACCTTTCACGAAAGCACCTATACGCGCTACATTGCTACGCCACGGGCTCTTGGTATAACAATGGCGACTATGACAATTTCAATGGTATGGCTGCCGTTAGCGGCTTGTGGCTGTTCTTCGTCTAGCACTTCACGTTGACGAAGTTGGTTGTATTCTCTATGACTATGCATAGGCTGGCAAACGCATAGCTTGTCTATAGGTATAAATTTAATCATCCGTGATTAGGTCGCACATTGCTTTGGTTGTGCTGTTAATAAAAGAAATTTTATGCAGTGATCCCAACTTTTTGTTTCGCAACATGCATCTCTATCTAAAATAGAGCCAGTATTCTTGTACTTCATAAATAGACTACTGTATATTTATGATGCGGCAATACAGTCTGTTTGTGCTCATTTGAGTATGAGAGATGTATTCGATTGGGTCGAGTAAAAAGCCAAACAATAGTAATTACATTTGATTTCTCCCTGTCCCATACTCCCGTTTGCCTCGAACAACGATTGCTCACCACTGCCACCGCCATTGTGCCCCTACTTAAATGAATCTGTATGCTCTGCGACAATCATAATTGATTACTACGATTAGTCAGCCCTATTTGATCTTCCGCATTTCTAGGGGCAAACCTGCAGAACATATTCCTGTGTGGCAGAGCGAAAAATATAAGCGAGTTCCATTATTTCCTCGTTCCAAGGTCCGAATCGACCAAGTCTTTTTTGCCAAAGCTTCGACCAAAGCTGAACTGCATTCTAAAAACGTTATGAATCTTCATTAGGATTAGTTAGAATTATCAATCGCAGTCACCGTAGAGGTAGTTGTCGTAAAAATGAAAAAAAAATCCTGATCCAATTTCGTTGTCAACCGAATATAATGGGTGTAATACCTGTACGCGATATGACCTTCGTGAGTTCCTGTCTCGTGTTACTTCGACGGCCTCTAATAGGTAAAGGATCATGTCAAAGGAGGACGTTGAGAGATCGACCTGAAGATAAAATGGCCAATAAACAACTAGCCGTAAACAAGCAATATTTCTCAGCAGGAGGAAGAAGGAGCGGCACAGCAGTAACAGCCTAGCAGCTTTTATGTACTCTAGCCAGAAGAGTTGGCCCAGATGACCGATCGGGCGGATTGAGTTGTCACCCAAATTTGTTCAATAATTCAAACTTCTTCGATTTATTCTAATAAATCGCCACACGTAGGCAGCCTGTGATTTCGTCTATGAAGCGCATAGACCATATGTAGATAATCGATTTAGCCCTGTAGATGATCCGTATGCTAAGTTATTACCTTTGTGAGCTACCCTCACCAAGCAACAATATTTCTTTTATTGTCGATATAACACGGTGAAGCCATTGTATATCGGTTCCGGCCCATCGACTGTGGGATACACAAGCTTAGCCAGATGGGTCAATCGGCAAACGCTAGAACTAACGAACACAATATAAGCATATACAATAGGTAACAATAATGAAAGCCAAACGCGAAATGGATTTGAAAAAAGAAAAACGAAACAAAAAATCAAGTGATGGGGCACTATTGCCAGCTGTCCTGAGATAAAACCTTGCTCTACTATTCATATTTCGAGGCTTAGCGTGCGCGTGCTTGTGCTCGTGCTCGTGCTCAACATTTCATTGGACGCCAAAAGTACCACGGTCAGCTGTATCTTTCATGCCTTACATCACGGTGAAGGTCGTTATCAGGCAGAAAGTGACAATTAAACAGGTACGCTGAACTCTCGAGTCATCGTAATGCACAGCCTTATCAAAATGATTTAAACAAATTTCTTGTATAGCCTATTGTTTTTAGCCAATTATAAAACCTAAAGCCGCCGATGTACTGCGAAGTTATCGTGATCCAGCCTTTATTTTTGAGTAGTTGCTCACCTCTTTTATCAATGAAGGTGACCTCTCCTTGAGTAATTGTTTTTTCGTATGTGACTCGTAAATCACTAAATTTTTTTTCCTGATTCTTGCAACACGAGTCGTAGAATGATGGCTTTAATAAAAACTGGAATACACACTATATGTGCTATTATGTACTGAACCCCTATACAGGTCGCTCAGCTGAAAATTGATTACTTCGGTGTTCTAGCAAGCTTAGAGAACTGTAACTCATTCAGCCTTGTATATATGAATTGGGATGACAAGAATTTCAGGTAGTCCAACTGAGGAAGCCCTCTTCACCATCATATGGACTAGTATAAGCGGTAAGCAGTGAGGCAAACGAACGAAGCGTAATTTAGCGTTTTTTTTTTCTTAAATTAATTAACGATCCTTATTCTAATCACCTTCGTTTCCATCTGTGATTGACCTGATAATACTTATTATGAGTCAACGGTGTTTCTAGCTTACCTCTGAAACAACGTATTATAAATTACGAGGCTCTTTGTGCAAATTTTAGTCTTGTAAACTGGTGACATTTACCTTCATTATTGAATGATGCTCAGTCACTATATAATATTTGTCAAAATCATATACCCTTCCTTAACCATCTTTTTATTCCAAAGCTAACGTCTCCAAGTACTTATACTGCGTTGGCATACCACGTTTGAAACATAGGAGAATTCGTTGCTTTAGGTTCGTATGGGTTTACGACTCAAAAAACGTTGACATGACTGAATGGAATCATCGTTCGAACAGATGAAACTTAAGGAATGTATGATGTAAGTTCACTTGCTTTTGGTAAAACGATTTTCCGTGAATCACGCGCATCTAATAGTTATCTCGCATCTATTTTTGCAAACTTTATTAATAAATGTTATATATTATTGATTTTAAGGTCACTGAAGCAGAAATATTCGTCAGGCTCTGAAGTTGGTGACTTTATCCCAATTTCTCTTCAAAGATACGGTAAGTTAATAATAGCCAAGCAATTGTCTTATTTGTTGTTCCGAAAAATCCTGTAAACTTGGTGAAATTTTTACCCTTTTTTTTTGGCCTTGACAAACTTGCTGAATTGCATGGCTTGGCTTGCACGGCGACGATCAGTACGACTTTAGTATTTTTTTTCTAGACCGTGGCAAAACTGTTCACCGTATCCGCTACTATTTAGCAGGCTCATTTGACCGAGCCAATAGGCTATTCACTCACTGTCCATCTAAAAGGCTACAAGACTCATGCCTTATCTGCCTCGTGTTTTCGTCCTGAACCCTGTGACGATAACATCCGATGGTATTTCCTACAAGTCCTATGTGGATGCCGGAACCCAACCTGTAGGATGAGTGACATCTAGTGAATGCGCAAAAAATCTGTGGTTCTTTTTTCTGTGCAGCTGTTATATATAACATAAGATTAACAAGGCTTTACATATGAACGCTGTCGGGCGGTACACCACATCATTTTGGGATATCTTTGGCTAGATAAGGAGATCACAGGTAGCTAAAAGTTCTATAATACAGGAGTTCGTACGTATTAACGTATTCCTGGTATATTCTTTCTCAACTAAATACAATTATAGAAAATAATCCCTTAGGCAAAGGAAAGGAACATAGCACGTGTGATACTCACGTAACCCCGAAGGCACTTCTGGGCAAAGGGTGACGTTTGAGCCCCCGCACGCCTCATCGTTGATTTGGGCCAGTGGGCGAGGGGCCTCCCGTGGGGCGACTGTTGCAGATGACAACGTTGTTGTTGTTCCTATCGTTGTTGAGGTTGTCGTCGTAGATGTTGCTGTGGCCGACAAACGATCCGCCTTGTTGTTGTTGTTACTGTTGCCACTTGCACTATTTCCTGCTTCGCCGACACTCGCTGCCACGCTGTCATTGTGGTCATCGCGATTGTTGCTAGCGCTGTATGTAGTGCCCCTGTTGGGGCTTCTTTCGCCAGTGCCACTTAAAACGTCACTCGTGGCTGCCGCCGTCGCAATTGGCTTTGATGAGTTGCAGTTGTTGCAGCTGCTGCTTCCATTACTAATGCTGTTGTTGGCATTACCATGATCGTTGCTTTTGTTGTTAGTTGCATTAATATTATTGTTACTGCTGTTGGTATTGTTGACTATGGCATTACTGTTCGATGATATATGGCATTTGACAGCATCGAAAATTCGTCGTATTCGAGCCGCATTAGCGTTGTTGTTAATGGACACGGCAAAGTCTTCGACAGATGGCGCGTTCCGATCGAGAATTGCTTCGATGCGGAGCGCGGGTTCGCTCGGTTTCGAAGTCGATCCAGGTCCTCCAGAAGGACTGCCTGCGGGAAGCTTTTGACCGTAGGTTTTACCGTTCGAACCTGCTAGATTTACTGTCCCGCCAGCGCTAACAGTTCCACTGGCACTGCCTACCCCGCCACTAGTAACACCAGCTGACGGGTTACCTTTGGTCTGCTGTTGGCCAGCCCCGACCCAGTTATTATTATTGTTGATGCTGTTCGAATTACCCCCACCGTTGATATTGGGACTTCCATACGATGACAGGTAAGCGGATGCCGACGACTGTGGAGCATAAAGCGGTGAGGACGATGCTGTCGATACTACCCCATTCACCCGTCGCTGAAGATAGATTGCACGCCGCTGCGAGTGAATCACTGCCACCTGTATGAGCGTGACAAAGATTAGCGATAGGACGAACGCAATTAAAAGAACCGATGGTAGTAAACGGATGGCGCGTTTAAACGTGCAGCACACGATCGGGTGCACGTACGGGACCCGGATACGATGCATCGGGCTGTGCGAGCATGCCACACACACGGGCTTCTCTCACTACCACCAAAGAAGTGGTGCCCTGTTGTTTTTCGAGCCTCGGCGGCCTGATGCTGCACCGGCTGCTCTTTCAACAGGCAGCCCTATGGACAGGAGCGGTAACCACTAAAAATTAGCAACGACTGAACTGGGACGCCAATCGTTACTATTGTGGTTCGATGGCTACCATTAATAGCCATTTTCTGTTTTAGCTCCATTAGATAGTCATTCAGCACACGTAAGCCACGGAAATATAGATGGTATGATACGTACGTGGTCACCTTGCGTCTGTTCCGTCGGTTAATTCTTGCTTTGGTGAATTTGGTATTACGGCCGTCTTTCTGGTCGGCCCACTTTTGCCTTGGATGGTCCAACTGTCTAGCAGCTCCTGGCCCCGTGGTGTTCTTCGAGCCGGGAGCGCTGTCCTGATCTCAACAGGCATTCGCCATCTGCACGAATTTTAGTAGCTGTGCAAACGAACAGGATCGGCTGGCAAGATAGATTAAGGGAAAAATCTACGTCGTACTTTCCCGCTTTGCTGTCCCCCCGTATGGACAATGACGCGCTGTTCCACGCCAAGTGTTCCACCCAGCGGTCGTTCCCCACAGGAACGGCCAGCGAGCTACAATCACCGACCAACAGCTATCCCCGTTTACTAATAACAGTCTAATACAGACAGCAGCACCTTGAACATACCGTTCACCACTGGCACCAACTTAAATCACGTATCCGTTCGGAACTTGAATTGTCACAGAATGATGACGGCAGAACGAGATTCACAGTTAGCCCCTGGCGGGATCAACTTAAAAGACAGAACACAGTATCGTACACAACGGTAGCGTGGACGTTATCGTAATAAATTAATTTACAGTTATGTTAAATTAGGTTACGTCGCATCTTGGTTGCAAGGTTTTTTCTGGTGTGTCTTGTTGCTACTTTGCGGGTACCTCATCCATTTACCCTGAAAGGTTGCCTGTTGTGCTGCGACTGCCCTCGAGCCTGATGGTCCTGGTTGTGTGTTATATCATACGGATGCTGAGTTCCGCCCGACTGATCGACCCTCCTCTTCGAACCGTTCGCATGGACCCTCACCCGTTTTCTCAAGCGAACACCAACCAAGATCCTGCTGCTCTACGTCCTCCAGCCACCCTCTCCATCGACCTTCTCGCATTTCAAGCCCAGTCTGGTCGAGCCAAGCCGGCCCTTCGCTTCTTCTGCTGGTTTCAACTCTGACGGCTCAGGCCACTGCTTGGAAAACTGCTACAAATACTCCTAGGCGGGTGGAAGAGTTCCCACGGGAAGCGTCCCGTGCCCCCGCCCCTCTCAGGAAAACCAAGCAAGCCTGCCTAGCTTAAACAGTGCTCCTTGCCTTATTTCAGAATCCCTAGCCCCTCAACCATACTGATTCTGCAATTGCAATACAGGCGCACAAAGCGGCCGACCTGCCTCTTCTAAGGAGCAAGCGGTGCCCTCTAATGGAGCGCGCTATCTTTTAGGCGGCCTTCGCCGTTGCATCGCCAGGTTTCGTCGCCGTCTGCTTTTTTCGTGTCTAACGTAGCTGCTCTGCAAGAACTCACTGAATGCAAGATCCACTTATTGCGGCAAGTGTCAGACCTGGGCCCAGGCTAGGTGGCCTGCTGGCCCTATATTGCGCTGGAACGTTGCCTCAGTACTGCTACTATGCCTGTCATCTTCAAGTCCTACGCAGTCTTTGTGCAAAGGAAGAGCAATGCCGACTGGCTGGCTGGTTGGCCGTCTGACAAGCAATCGAGAGAAGTAGCAGCTGTTCACGGTAGGGAAACGCCCATATAAGAGAAATATGCGCAAGGGAGGGAAGTCAGGGAGTCTTTTAAGGAGGTGTGTGTTGGGGGAATGTGAGAAAGGGAAAAAAAGTTGGCGGCATGGCGGATGATAGTCTTAGATGTTGTCGCTTAGATGTTCATTTATCAGTGTGGCGGCAGTAGCTGGTCGTTGGTTGTCGATGAACAACTCTCAATAAACGTGCGAGTGTCAAGTTATAATAAAAAAAAAGAAATTGAATGGGAAATAGAAAGCTCTGATAGAATAATACCAGTGCTTGTGTCGAGGGGGAGAAAAGATCAGAGAATTAGTAAAACTGCTTTACGGACGTGGATGATTATGATAACGTGGCTGGATGATAACAAACGTAGATGAAATAAATAATTTTCTGCCATTACTTTCGTGTTGAAGATATCTAACTGAGGAAGATTAATATATAACTGAGTCGAAGATATCTAACTGAGGAAGATTAATATATAACTGAGGAAGATTACTTTTATGTTCATAATATCTAATATATAGAGAAAAGCATTTTGGCCAACTTCCGAGCTTTTTGGCAAGATCCCTTTTAGACACAGCTAAATCACGTGTATGAATAATGTAACAGTAAATTCAATTGGACCGCGACTTTCTAATGGAGCACTAATTTCTTCATCTTCGGCGATGTCTTAATTCCCGTCACAAGCTCTTTTGTAATCGCATTACCCATTTTGTCGATCTGCGACAAAAGTAGACGCTCCGTCTTTAATCGATATGGGCAATCGGCCCCACGTAGGTGCAAAAAATCGTACGTCGTCTAGTCCGCGCTTTACGAGTGCCAGGATAATTTTTGTAACCTAGCGTCCAGTCTCATTCAACATTTTGGTTCTGATGACTCAACGAACCATCCACAAGGTTGCCATCAGTCTTGCTCTCTGATCCTTTATCATAACATGGGGCAAAATACATGACATCCACATCCAATGAAAATGAGTTTCTACGAGGACGCCACAGATCATTGGAAATGGCGCGGATAGCTAAACAAAATATGGAATGAAACGGCTGATTGTTACCTTCGCGGTACACGACGCCAGCTCAAGTGAAGTCCTCCATGCAACACTTACTACGCTGCCCAGTTTGTTTGCACCTATATAATAATAATAATAATCTATTTCATCTAGAAAATACAGACGAACTCCAAGGTAAAAATAGGAGGCTCCCTCGGCGTAAAGCAGAACTAACTGACGTTATTTCGTTTAAGACTATTAAAAAATGAAGCTACATCGAGTGTTACTAGGGTAATACAGGTTGCTATGACGGACGCGCTTACCACTCCCGTGTCAATCTTGCGATCTACCTGAAAGTCTTGAGAGTAAACACTTCGAATTGAAGAATATAAACCTATTCCATTGACCTACCAGCGCAGAATTGACATTACGAGAACGTTACAGAACCTGAAATTTTCTTTTGTTAAAGCACTGTTTGGGAGAAGGGGGAACGGAAATCGATGCAAATCAATGATCCTCCTCTGAATCACGTACATCATCTAGGGTCATTCGGGCGGTCATTTGGATTCCTGGTAAAACTAGACGGTCTTTGTCAGCTTTTCGTAGGAAAACCGATATTTCTGTCTGAACAATCGTAAGCCGAAGCTGGGGCTGCTAAGCAATACAAGGCCAATATGTAGATTATGTAAACTTTTGGGACTTAATTGACAAATACATCCCGAGAGCTACATGCTAACTATATTATTACGACCGACGACAAATGAATATTCAGCTACCCGAAAAATTCGAAAGTGATCGAACCCTTTTTTTTTTTTATCTCCAATAAAACACTGGGATGTTTCACTGGGATGAATACACACATACGCCCAAATGTCTATAATTATCAAATCTATGTTGATGAGCATTCTAGCTTTTCGAAATAGATGAATGCGTTTGCGATTGCTAGGTTCTTCTTAGGTGTAATCCATGATATACACAAATAGCATATGGAGGAGAGTTTTCGTGAAGAACTCTACGGTGATCGATGTTCAGATGTGCAACGATAATTCTTCTCTCGACGAAGAAAGTACGCAAATAGTAGTAGATATTATTTATCAATAGTCTTTTTTTCCGTTTTCATCTTCGAAACGCACATTCAACCAGAAACTAATGAGGTATTCTAATTGATCAAGTTACTAAAACTGCAGCTCTATAAATATGGCGAGGTTTTTCGCCAAAGTTGACGCCACGTTTAGTTCTAAGCGTTAAATCAAAGCTTCACTTTAAATGCGTGACACATTTATATTTCTTTAACTACTTATTTACTTAAAAAAATAGTAATGTTCATAGTTATTATTACTTTGACACTAAAGTATGCACATATCTATTGCGAGTAGTGAAACGTTTGTATCTGGATATAGTAACTAGATTGCTTCTTACCGTAGAGCTATGATAATAAAAATTCGAACGGTTTTTCGAATCGAAAATTCGAACGCCAAGTATTGCAGATGTTTAGCGAGGCTATTACTGCAAAAAAGGTCTCAGCATTTGCAAGAAATTTTATAAAAATATTTGAAATTCTGAACGCATTTGTATTAACGCTTCGCAGTAAATAAACTGATAGTATTTATTCAATTGTAAATTCAAATACTAATTCTGGCATCCATGAAGCACATGACATTTTTGATGACCCGCAAAATAGATCTCATAACTCGTTGCAGACAAAAGCGCGAAGTCTGCTCAGTCCAACGATTCGAAGGACAGCCCCAAACATAAGCCAAGCGAATGCACGCATGACAGAATAATTTAGAATTAACTAGCCTTACACATCGCTGAGCAGTAACATGTGCCATCGTTTAGGTAGTAGCTAGACTATCGTAGTAAAAGTTTATTTGCCCAGCGCGGATGACTTCCATATGATAATTTAAGTCAATTCCTGGTGAGAAACGTATACGCACACGCTGAAATACTGTTCTCACAATGGTACGTGAACTTCGTGATGCACAATTGTATTCGACAAACACAAAACCCAAACAGTCATCCGCAGCGCTTTTATAGCAAAATTAATATTACGCCACCGTTTCCTTTTACCGTTACCACCGTTACGCCACGGCGGCAAGAAACATTTAGCACTGGTCCAACGCTCTATGCAGTGGGTTCCGTGTATTTGGCTTAAACATTGCGATGTTCAGACACGTACGGGTATTGACGGTTTAGACAAAACCGAATTTTTTGAAACAAGGAATTCCTTGCTGCTATAGATAAAGACGAGTTTTCACTGAAGAACAGGCCATAAATCCATCGTTTGCTTCTACAAAGATTCCGCCTTGCCACCCCCAGACCCTCCACTCCACTACCTACTGTCACTCCGTCCAATTTTGTCCTATGCGGCCACTTTCTTGAACTCTTGCAAAGGTAGTAACAGACTTAACAGGGCCTTGTGATTTCTTCTATGCTTTTTGGAGAGACGTCTTCAAAGCCTACGTTCAATGTTGCTCTCATCCACCATTAGTTGTTCCTTTAATCGCCATGCTCGCAAAGCTGACATGAATTCCGAAAAGCGCAGAAGGCTCTTGATTTGAGCGACGGCCGATCGCCAGCCTCACCAGACAAGAGTGGGAGATACATTCGACCTTTTCAAAAGGACATCACGAAATGAACAGGCAAGCCTTATTGGTCTTCACAGCTTTATGGGGCCCAACGCGGTGCTACTAAATTCAAGCCTATTCGTCTACCCTATATGATCACATCGTTGCTTACCACGTTCAGTTACTCATAATACAAAATATGGTCCAGAATAGAAACAATACAGGCTGTGTGGGTAGTGTCCTTTGAAGTTTTAAGGGGTTTCGAGGGTTGCGCGGGTTTTATGATGCGAGGCATTCGTATGCCTGCGATACTTGAAGAGCTTCGTTGGGTGACACAAAAAACCTTGACACATCAGGGAAATAGAGGCACAGAAAATGCGATGGTCGCTTGTTCTTGAACACTGATTGTTGAGTGGTTCAATTAAGCTTATATAACAGAATGCCATAAACACATTGTCAGGACATGCTAAAGCTCATAGAAGAATCAAAATGCACAGTGTAAATACAAGCAGTTTAGAAAACCCTTAGCTAATATACTAGTGGATTTGTATGAATCACCTACGGAACGAGGCCTGCTGCTTGAAAAATAACTTTTTTGCTATACAGAAAATCGTCGCTCACAGATTATGGGTACGATACCCGGGTTTCAATCATGTGCATAACCTCCGTATATGAAATTGATTTGCATCACTCGAACCGCACATGATATAATTTTAGGCCTATACGTATTACATACGTATATTCTGGTCAATTATTCCGAAATACAAACATCTGCACATGCTAAAAGCACGAACGCCATTCCTGGCCTCTCTGAATTGATACATGTGAGCGAATTTTTCGCGGCTAAAATTTAAAAGCGAATTGGAAACAGTCTCCCCCGAGCCTCAGATGCAGGCGCGACATCGGAAATGCGTGCTACGTCACGTCTGCTGCTGCTGCTTCGCTGTCAAACGCCGGCAATCAGTTTTTACAGCAACTTATAGGCTATATATATATATATATATATATATATCTACTGTAATGATCTGTTATTCGTGTAACTCGTTATCTATTTAGCGTGTCGCAGGATTGAGGTTTCTAATTGTCGATTTGGATCTAATCGAATTGGTGGAACAGTATCGAATATAATGGGGGAAAAGAGCCAATAGGGTACTGGCGTTAAGCACGAAGTACTATACGCGAGTAACGTAGGTACGTTGACATGGCCGTCCAGCTATTGTTGTAATCGTTCAATCGCATAGACAGCAGATTCCGGGCAGATTATTATTTGCCCGGATGTCCAAAGGATACTGACTGTACTGGTCCAGCTTATGATGTGAAGATAGATAGACTGTCGTATCGGTAGTAGTTGTAGTTCAAAGTTAATTGAACAAAACAGAGAAAAATTAACGTCGACGGCCTAGATGACTTTCAGCGAACCCAGCTCCCTTGTTTTTTTTCCGATTGGCTTACACGATCATATTCGATGGCGAAACTAACTGGGCACTTCAACTTCCACAGCATTTTTTACTTAATTTTATCACTTAATTAGATACGTTCGTATCTTGACTAGCTGTTGATTTTAGTTCATACTCGAGTATTAGTACATTTCACAACACGATTTAAACACGTACTTTTTTTAGTTTTCTGTAGATTTTTGAATTGTTCGGTTTCCCTTTATCGTTGACCGTCTTGAAGGGTTATGTTTACTTCTTTCGTCCCTCTTGTTCAGTGCCTTCCCTATATGCTCCTTATCATTCGCTAGTGCCATAATATTACTGCCATTGCTTGTCCAATATCACATTAATCATACAGCTTCAAAGACCTTTCGTAAAGACAGTCCATTTAACTTTTAATTGTTATTCCGCTTCCTTTCGTTTATCACGTTGAGGTTCTGCCAGCCATCGTGTCACCGACATCACCGTTTTTGCGACAATGCTACCGCTATGAGTTCACGCCGGAGACTCGAAGGGCAGTGTTGAATTAAACCATAATGTGTTTTCTATTGATCGTGTCGCCGCACAAGATGCGTGCCGCACGAGATGGCTCACTGTCATATAGCTCGTCAGGTTCACGTTTTTAGGTTATATTGAATGATCAAGTAATTCAAGTTTAAGTAGGCAGGCGCTCACCATTAAAATCGAAATGCGCTTGATTGTGTGTTAAGTAGTATCTGTACGGGCGTGGACGTCAGGTGTAAAGTCGCTACATGTCTTAGTTCCTATCTACTATTTTCGCCATCGTATCCTTTTAAGTATGATTTTTTTTATGTAAGTATAATTTAATTTATGTAGTATTTGTTTTGATAAGAGCATTTTGCATTTCCTCAAGCGCTTCTTATTATAGTCGTACGTCAATGGCTGCTCGGCTTGCTTTCAATGCGGATTCGCAAAACGAGGTACAGTGCTGCTGTTGAGTGCGGTGCACCCAATGCTAGCAATAACTAGTAACTATTTCTATTACAACAACTGCCGATAGATACTACTATTATTGCTTTTTAGATAAGTTCGCCATAGCGCCACACTCTGAGGACGCGTCTTAAACGTACATTATACTGGGTTCCGCTGTGAGCCTCGCAACAGGAAGAATGGGACCAAGCAAGTAGGTCGTTACTTTGGGCGAAGATGTCCAGGACCCATGATTATGGACTTCTTTGAAGGTTCGCCGAGGGCATAGGGAAGATCAATCGGTCGCCTTCGCGTTTAGCGCAAATAATTGAAGCGCGGCCAGAGATCTTCCAGAGAAGCAGTCGTTATAGATACTGAAAAGCGAGCTTTTGGCGACCTCTCAAACTGGTGGTATTGCGAAGGACATCCCGGACGGCTACCGTCCATTAGCTTCGCCTTTATGGCGACGTTGGTAGTCGCAGTCAACTCCAGTCCACTTATTACCCGGGAGAAACCGATTAGTACCGTCAGTTACCGCCATGTAGACGAGTCGGAAATCAAGGGCATCCTCACTATGCCAAATGATATCTAATTTATCCTAAATCCAGTCAAGCGAGCAGTAACTCCAATGATCTAAATGACCGTAACGAAGAGCATTCAAAAGGTAGACTATAGAAGGTTACAAAGGACGCAGTCGAAGGGCATCTCCACTAGATATTTCTTGCGCGTTGAAAATTCAGCGGGAATATAATTGGAAGCTGGCAACTTATGGCCACCAAAAGCCCCGCCCTTTCTAATGGACAAATGCGAAAATAAACACAAGCGGAATAGAATGGATACCTTCAAACGTTCCAGTAGGTCGTAGCCTAACGATAACCGTAAAACTGAACCTGTAACAGCACTTCACAAACTGCTCATTGCTACTGCCATTTGGGAAAAGAATGAACGCGTTTAAATGTTATCTACCAAATACTTAAAACAACATTTTTACAAACACATTTTTGGACTAGGTACCAACAACTATATGGTAATCTGTCTTTCAAAAGCATTTCGTCCTGCATGTGAACACTTACATCCTGTCTGCTAGCCCCATAATAGAGCAGGAATCGCACCGCGTAATATAAAAGTACTGAGAAAAATGGCACCCTCTTCTTACGGGACACAGGAGGAGGAGGAGGAGGAGGAGGAGGAGGAGGATGAGGAGGAGGAGGAGGATGAGGAGGAGGAGGAGGAGGAGGAGGAGGGTGAAGAATTCGCATGGAGAAAATTTTCCTTTTCGTACGAACCAATTCCTGTCGAAAGGCTCGTCTGTTCATTTTCTAACTAAAGTAATCGGAGCGGGTGAGGCTTGTTGGCACTTGTTCGGTTTCGCGTGGAGCTGCGTCAAATTGAATATACGACTGTCGCATTGAGTCGTCCACGTCCATAACAGCAGCGAGGTTTCCCGAGCGGTACGTATAGTTAGGCGCCGAGAACACGGTCACAACCTATATAAAAAGGTATAGCGCAATTGAAAAATCAGGCCCTAGATTAAAATTAATCTGTAGGTTTTTATCCAGCTATCGGCCTAAAACTGCTGGCACTATACATTGCGTAATGAACCGAACGAAAATTCTCGCATAGGTTTTCATATGCGTTCTTGTAAGCGTAGTGCATTGACGTGTTCGTATGAGGTCCCTTTGTTTGGACGTTTGGTTTAATCAACAATATTCCAAAAACAAAAATTTTAAAACATTTCGCCGTATGTTAATTCATTTTGCCTAATAAAAGGCAAAGTATTTTTTGCATTTTTTTCTTAACAATTTCGTATATTGTAACGTACGATTGCTGCGCGCTCTTTTCGCAGTGCCAAAAAACTATTCTCCCACTTTGTGATTACCTTATTATTGTGTGTGTACCGATATCCTTCTTGAACGAGTTGATGCGCACGCGAGATCAGCACTAAACCATTTGTTCGACAAAACTTCATACTTTCGTCTTGGCCAAAAATATATCCCGCGCCTCGAGGAGACGCCGTGAACCCCATCGTGTCCTCTGGGTCAGACCAGAGCAAGTCACAGAGAGGCCCATCCGTGGGCACCTCAACTGTTCGTGTTAACGACCGAACCTCGTCCAACGTTTTCAGTAACGGCGATAATCCACCATGCATGCAGAAGATCTTATTCTCAATTAGGCCAGTAACAGGCAGAAAATCGAACAGCTCTGTAAACGACTTCCATACATTGGCGTTACCATACTTTCGTAGACATTCATCGTAAAAACCATAGATCTGTGTCACCTGGCGGCTTTCATGGTTACCCCTAAGTAGATGAACCTTATCCTTATGTCGCACCTTCAGAGCCGTCAGTAAAGTCACAACTTCTACCGAATACAATCCTCTGTCTACGTAGTCACCCATAAAGAGGTAATTGTTATCAGGCGGCTTGCCGCCGATGCGAAATAGCTCGAGAAGATCGTAAAACTGGCCGTGAATATCGCCACACACCGTGATCGGGCACGTCACCTGATGGACATTACTTTCCTTTTGTAAGATTTGTTTGGCTTTTTTCGTTAGCACTCGGACCTCCTTTTCGTTGAGCTGTTTTCGCTCATAGAGCTGTTCAATCCAGCGATCCAGGTCCGACGTTGATACCCTAAAAGTCTTCCGGCCGCTAGGGCCCTTCATTCTGCAGAATTTTCTGCCAGCGCAGTCGTCGAACAGGCGACGGGCCACCAGCGAACCACAACAAACGGCACTTTTGACTTTGTCAAGTCAAAGGGCGCAACGTTTTTCCTATATCATAGTGCGATTCCGCTCCGATTCGACAACCAAATTCTCTCGACTTGTCGTCCGTTTCCTAACTCTAGCGTCATTTACTTAGCAGTGCCTTATGTGACGGCTAAACGCATTTTGTCTATTCGATAGAGTTAGACGAAAAGATCGTACAATGACTTTAACTGGATGACACCGCAGTACCGCATGTTTTTGTGATGGTGGATGCTGTTCGTTGTTTACGAAGTCTAGAAGCGCTCTTAGGAGAGCTGGTGGTTTGTCTGTTTACCCAAAGTATGATCGAGCGTATTAATAGAATAACGTGATTGATGCATATCTAAGTCCATTTTGTGACTTTTTCTTATATTTAGTATATTAATTCGTCCAGAGCTATTTAGCAAGCTGAAAATGTCTATTGCCAAACAACATTAGCTAACAAAATCTTATGAATACGTACACCGTGTCTTTAGCTGTCTAAGAGTATAGGATTTAGCCATCAAAGGCTCGTTTAATTAACGTTTAACGATTAAATAAATTAAATGCTGTGAAAGGAAGGGTGCTGCGGAAATTCGTCTAAAATTGGTGAACAGTACTAAGGCCCTTGGCAGAATACCGACGCATTAACAAAGTGGTCATTTCATTCTTTTTCAAGTAAAGGAATCAAAGGTTGCGGAGAAAATGGCCACGCCTCAGGATTTCGAGTTGAAAGATATGTATTTGTGGTCACAGGGGCTTTACGGTAAAAAAAACATATGGATAACGCGGTCCCTATCGAAGGTTACAACGAAAATACAGAAAATAAAGAACACAAGAAAAAATTGGTGTCTCATGAATTCATTGTGAGACAGATGAAAATAGGCGCGATATACTTTAGGAACGGTTTGCGCGACTACTATCGGCAAAAATTGCCCAGAGAACACAGCCGCCATCGATGATACATGGCAGCGAACCTACGCTCATCAGAGGAGCGTTAAACGAGGAGGTGGCGTTGAACAGGAGGAGAAATGACTGCAGTGTCAATAGCAAACAGATTTGGGGCTAAACTGAGGCTTATGCTCATCAGGATCATTCATTTTTACGGGATACTGCCTGAAAGTGAGACGATCAGTGCTGCCCGAGAACCTGATTGCTTGAAAAGCCTTATAGCTGTAAGGCCACAAAATTGATAGCATCCGGTGTGGCAATTCAATAAAAGCCGATGACTTCAATACTGTAAATACGGCCTTGATTACGAGTGCAGATCTAAGCAATGGCTTCAACTTCTACATTTTCCGGGGTTGAAAGGAAGCCCTTAAACGATGCATGACGACAGTGCCAGACATAAAATTTTAGAGAAGAATTAGTATACCCTATCCAGATTTTGATCCATCTGATTTCGAATCATTGTGCGCTTGAAGAGGGCGATAGGTGGCCTAACGTAATCTACCGCCGATTTTTTCAATCAAATGATCGATAATGAGATTAGGTATGATAGTCGAAATGGCAAAAACATCTATTAAAATATTGTTTACCCTTATATAGGTTAAATAGCAATAAATAGATTTACATTTATTCAACTGGGATCAATTATTTGCCGTGTGTTGAAGTCTCTAGAGCTCAACCAAACCTAGTAAAGTATGTATAACTACACCTTCATAACTGCGCTTACTCTAAAAAATTATGCAGGTACGGACGCTGGCTATATCAAGATTTTTTTTAATTTTTTGTTTGTTTGTTTGTTTGTTTTATTTTTGCTGCGAAACAAGAGTAATTGACGAACTTGTATCCTGATTGACACAGGGAATGCTGGATGGCGGGTATCGTTAACAACTAAATCTTCAAAACATAAATCCAAAGATATTTGGTCTAACGTAGTAGTTAGTGTTTACCATTGACCCCGAACTAAAACTATCGAGAGTCAGCTGGAGCAAAAAGCTCCATTCTAATTCAGTCCAACCGGCATTAGTTATCAGGATTAATATTTGTCAATGACGGGAATAATTTTTTGGCAACACGATCTATTAGGTTCCAAAGAGTTCGCATCGTAAAATATGCGCATTAATCTTTGTTTAGAGTGGTAATTTTATTCTAATCAAAATGTGACAATTTCAAATAAGGAACACGAACAGTATACCAACAGCAAATTTATTGTCTAGACCAATTATGCAGACCTTTATTAAGCCGTGCCTTTTTTACTATGTAAATTATTATTAGTTATTTAAAGGAAAACTTTCAGCGTTTATTTAATGCTTACAATGAGCCACATTTCAAACGCATGTACTCTATAGAAAGATGCGTAATACATTGCGCATGTAATCGCCAAACAAAAAAACTAGTTGTATTTAACATTTCTTTTATGCCCACTCGCTACTAACCCCTGTTCTCTCTCTTTTCCCATCACCCGAGAGTATCACCTGTGCACATGCAGATGTTTACCCGCGTATAACTTTGCTCTTCATTTTATAATGGAATACGCCTTGTTGTGGACTGAGAAGGCAAAGCTAATCACCGGTAGCCGCGAGGTAGCAGCAATTGTCGGTAACATTGTCATACTCCGCAACAACCCTATTACATTTTTCCGGCCCACCTGCCCAGCCATCCAAGCAACTGATGCAGTCGCTCTCCTATTTGTTGCGTATTGCACGTGCCCTTCAGCAGAACTTCGTCGTCCTTTCGGTATGGACGATGGTCTATGTTGCGTCCCTTTTAATACCTATTTAAAATAGAAGAACACCCATAGAGTCGCCATAGCTGCAGATGCGCGACAGGCGAGGGCTTACCTCTTAAACTGCAAACCTCCAGGTAAATACGGCTGAATATTGAATCAAACTTAAAAAATACGACAACAAAATTAACTTCAATATTGAAAAGCGTTCTACAACTGGCCCCATTGATTAGTCGTTGCAGTTCAGGTTGGTAGTATATGCGGCACGACAGGCGGTGCTATACTTCATTGCGTTGTCGTTCGTCTGTTGGACATGTCAGTATGGCCACCGCTTTGACCGTTGAATCGAACTTGTATAGACAGAGAACTTGCTGAGATATGAGTTCGCAGGGTGTACAGTTTGGTGCCAATAACAATGAATGAGTTCCAGCAAATAGGGTTTAGGAGATTGGTGACCTGAAGCTATTCGCTGCTGAGAACGTCCTCACGCTGGATTCAGCATCGTCGTCATCATCATCATTCCGTCTTGTCAACAAGAGGCTCGCTTGCCTGGCCCGTGCCCGCCGGCACACTGTATGTGGACGACGTCTCACCTACAAAATTGTTGCATAGGTCTAATGTATGGCGCCCATGGCACACTGGCCATGGTGCCTTGTCCTGTTGCAGTCTAGTTGATTATCGATGATGGTACTAACGACCGCTGTGCAGAATTGGCGCACGTGGACGCTGCTGTTACACCAAACGGTGTATTGTTGAAATGTTGCATTCTCCTATAGCGTAGCGCATCTATTTTCTCGGTCCTCACCGACCGTCGCGAATTTGGCAGTGGACAGTGCGGCGGTAGAAGGACGATGACAAAGCTTCAATTACTACAAGCACATCTATCACTGTCGCAACTGCAGATACGTTAGAAAGACAACTGCCCAATGGTTGGGGATCAATCCCGCTAAATAACAGCATCCACTTAGAGTTTGCCAGAATATAACATCACCGGTTCTGATATTATGTGGTATAGGGACCGCGAACTCACGTGTCGTCTGTTACAATGTACTGCGTACTATTCTAATATATCTGTCATTTAAATAGCATGTATAATGTGCATGCATCTATCGATCAGCGTGCTGCCCGTGTGTAGGCATGCGTCAATAACTAGGTTTTACGACCCGTACTCATTGCGGGTCCGTCCCTCTTGGGTGCGAATCGTGATGCGCAATTCGTCACGAGTCGCCGTTCAACGCGCTCTTTCAAAAGTTCAATCGCGCGTTTGTTGCTCTATCGTATCAGGAATCTGTGCGTTTTTATGACGTTTTGTAGTGGTAATGCAAACTTCTGTATAGCCTACCTAGACGCCATTTATTACACGGGACTGAACATCGGACGTGACCTGCCTGGGGCACAATGTTTCGTCCCAACTTGAGTCAAAAGCAGAAGATGCCGACGGAAAAATATCGTTACTATTTTTCGGCTATTACCGCCGACGACAATGTTAAACCTCAGCGACTCACTGGTCCTGTTAAGGCCGTAGCTAAATAAAGGCTGTTGTAGCAGGCGCTGGTAGTGTTTGAATGTCTTACATCTAGGTTCGTTCCACGTTACTGTATGGAAAGCGTTTAGCCTTCGGTTTGATACTGTCTACACAGTTACTGGAACGTTAATAATAAGTTAGAAGCTGGTACTAGGTTTATAATACGTTGCTGACTTGGCTCTCTTCGAAGTTGAACTTTTATGATGACTTTGTTGGTTCGGGACGTTGTAACAATAGATCCAACTGTGCTGCTAACGCTAAACAGATACCACAGCCACAGATGTAATGGACAGAACAATTTCTTGAAAAACTATGTCAATTATAGGCTTAGTAACTCGGTTATTGAGAATATAACAGGGGCATAAGATAATTAGTCCGCAGAGTTGCGGAAAACAACGGATAGACCGTTCATACAAAGCCATAGAACCAAAATACTTGTCGGGATTCAAATCCAGCTTACAATCCATAACCCACTCATTGGACGAATGTGTGTCGACTTTGGATACTGCTATACTACATTGGGGCGTGCTGCAACTTCGTTACCCTTTCCTGTCACATACGACTCGCTAGGTCGCTTCCATGCCGCTACCACGAAATACACTGACAATAGCCTTCCGCGAATTGCACCCTCTCGGCTAACATCCCGCTTTAGCCTTTCGAGTCACGCCCGCAAGAACAGCTAAGAAGGGGCATAGAAGAAAAAAAGAACGCAGGAGGATTTGACACTACGAAACGCGTCAGCATGACATGGTACAGCTTATTCCCGAAACACGAACTGCGTTCGATGGCGACATTACTTTCCTTCGCCTTGACTGCTGCACAGCACTACGATGCGATGGTAGCCCGTTGACCGTTGTGCAAGCGAAGGATCTAAGTTTGTCCGTTGCCATCTTTCGCTGTTTCATTGCAGTGTTTTCGTCCGCGTGTTTCTCAACTAAGGCTTGCAATCTTTTAACGTTACTCGTGTACGTTCACATGGAAGCGGGGTCGCAATTCAGAACTTCCGGTGACTGAACCCGAGTGCGCAGTCAGTTGGGGTCGCTATTTCCTTAAATCCCCCCCCCCCCCCCTCCAAACCTTATCATTTTTCGCTGGCTGTCGTTGCCATCTAGCCCGTCCGGTATTTCCGTTTCCTGTTTCATCCGGTCCCGCCGCCCTTGGCCTTTTTTGATGCAAATACTAAAACGTGTTAGCTGGAGTGGAGTAAACAAGAGTGGGCTAGAAGTAACGGACGCAAGAGAGAGGAACTAGAGAGGCCTGACTCTAGTAAGCGAAAGCCCTACTCGGTAAAGAAAGTTTAAGCGTTTTCCTTCGGTGTAAATATCTAACTATTGTAGTATGAACAGGGTTTGGCTCGTGAAGTTATTCGAAATAATAAAAGTTGTGCAGTTACTCGAAGATGATAAACCAACTGACCTAGCCCCATGGAGCAAGCTGGAACGAGACAAGACACAACACGCATAGAATACAAACAAGGCTGTGGCGGTTTTTTAGATTGCATCGCTGTTGTAATGGCCCGGATTGTCGTTTAGTCATTAGCCTCAGACGGAGGTTTACCAGGCATCATTTCTGGGGGATACCCAATAATGTTATAATAATAAGGTAGGAGACGGGAGCCAATCGACAACTGTTTCCAGCCATTCGTAGTTGTACTATAATTTTTCCTTTTGGACATTAAATAAATCAGCACGTTTTTGACGAATTTATCTTTTAAGTTGATCTTCACATGCAGCAATTCGAAGTAGACCTTTCGATAATACATTATTATTATTATTGATGCTAGAGATCGATTATGAGCTCCAAAAGAAAATAATCGATAAAAACAGTTTTTTTTTTTTTTTTTTTTTAATTGAAGGGATCATCCGCCGAACAACTGTTTACGCTAACTATCAACTCTAGATACATACGTACACACATCGTAGCCTCGACAAAATCGACAGGGAACATACATAAGATTGATTCGTATAGCCAAGAAAAGATCGTACATCAATGAACAAAGAAAACAGCCATTACCGACAGGTAAGAAATTCAATTCAGGTTCTATTCAACTGGTGATACTTGATTCCAGCTTTCTCTGGAGCCGCGTCATGAACGATTCTGTCTAAACGTAAACATGTATCAATACCAAATTGATCTAATAATTCATCGCAGCTATATGACCCTTATGGCTGTCGAAGCACGCGCCAACAACCAGTGTTACTTGAAACATCAAGTTTCACTATGTAACCTGTATTTTTTTTTTGTTATATTTAGCTTTTGTCTAGTGTATTTGATTCCCCTTAACAACTCAGCTGTTTATATGTATACACTTACGTTTGTGTTACAATGTCGATCTTTCAATTTGGCCAGACACAAATTTAGATTGTATTTTTTTTTGGTAAGAATGCAGGTCATGGCAGATATCGAAACGATAACCCGACCCCTAGCTAGCAGTGTGATCTGCATAGTTACGAACGACTATGAAGATCATCCATGGACTGCTTTTCTGCGACCTGAGCGCCTTTAACCGGCCGAGCCATAACGAGAAGAACGGCGTATTGATCAACTACGCGTGCAATTAAACAGAACCCAATAGTACGAACGAAAAATAATACATGAACGTGTTTTTAGGATGTATAATCGGTGTAGTTAAGTACCACAGTACAACAAACAGTAAAGCGTTAAAGTACAGGCTTGAAAAATAGGCTCCTGGCAATTTTATTCAATGTCTCATCTTCCAAATGTATTTTGTTTTCATTGTTAATAAACACAACAGTGTTTCTTTGTTCGATAAGCCTGAATTAATGAACTTCACTATAAATTCGTATTCTCAAGTGAGTATATAATTCTTCCAAAACTAATGCATGCAAAAGGGAAACGTTATGTGAATGTAATAATAATAATGAATCTTTATTGCACCTTTTAGAATGGTCATTGGGTGCCGTTGGCAACTGCCATGCCTCTCAGATGTGTGGCTTCTGGTAGTGCGCAGTAATGAGGAAGCTCCCGGTCTAACTGAACGGGTGACTCATCAGATCATAGCCAACAAGTTGCTCAAGGCGTGGCCATGGATTCTGGCTGCCCCGCAGTCCCGAGTGGGGGAGCCTCTTGAGATAATATTTCCGTTATATCGAAAGAACAGCATGGCCACGATCCTCGACAAGCATCGTCTGGTAGTGGTTTCAGAAGCACCCGTTAATGAAGCACAATGGCAGCGATGTTTGACGTATTCGCTTTATTTTTGGCTTGCGCCTAACTGGAATAGGGTTCGAACGGCCGTTATTAATGGAAGAGATTTCCTAAGTCACAGTAATTATCAGTTTTTCGTTGATTTTAGAGTAACCGTTGGCGAGGACGTGTTGGTAAGTGTTTTCGATTTCGGAATGATCAAGATTCGGCCAATGAGCCTCACCACTCTTTTTCCCTACATTCGAACAGACGACGGTGCGGCGCAACGGTTACAGAGACGACTACAAACAGGCAATATCGAACTGGGCCAACGTTCGAAATGCTATGTTTTACCTACGCTTAAACCAGCTTTCATAGCGTCCGTCACAGCTAAGCCAACCGGAATCTTTGACAGCTTTGACAAGATCGCAACGTATTGGCACTCTCTATATGGCTATGATATTGACAGTAACTTGAAGCAGAACATGCTATATTGCAACGTGAAATTTTTTTCTGACAGCACCTATACCTACCCGAGTTTCTGTGTTTGTCTTGACCAGGGCAGCTTTGAGCGTCACCATAATACTGTCCACCTTGTGAACACATTCTACAGAGACGTCGATAAATTTCTACAGATAACAGGAGCCAAATTAATCAGCCCCATAGGGGCAGATCATCCGACTTTACAGTGGGCGTCTAAGGGAGACAAAGAATAGACTATGTCTGAGCAAGGCACCTGTGAAGTTGGCGTGTCCGTTTCGCAAAAAACATCTCCAGGACCAAACACGTCGAAAAATAGAAAGGCATTGTTCTGCCGTTCGGATACTACCAGACTTCGATTGCCAATAACATTAATAATAGCGTCAGTAACATCAGAATTAATGAAACGCCTCCGACCCTATATGCGCCTAGACAAAACGACATCGTATCTATCATTGATCTGTCGTCGGAGAATCAGAAGAAGGTCATAGGCAAAAGCAATTGCCGGTTAAAGATTTCCGGTCATGCAGAGACACTGCTGCTTCAGATTTCAGAGAATCGGCTAACGCTATCGGTCCAATGAGTAGCGATAAATTTGTCAATAATCACAAGGGCAAGGTCAGCCTAACTGATAATACGAAGCACAAAGGCGGGAGTGTCGACAAGTAAATTACGCAACTTTTATCTCCTAAGAAAACGAGTAAGTCCTTCACGATGCTACTTCACAGAGGACAGACCGAGAACAAAGTTTGTTGGTCTCGACAGCCACCGTCAATTCTTCCAACCTCAAAGCATACCCCTTAAAGCTAAGAAGAACAATCTGTACATAACTGCATTTTAATCCCATCCTAATCTAACATACTTATTTGACAGATGCACGTTTGAGATCTTATAAAAATTGTTAGTAGTGATTTCCATATTGGCGCAGGGTCGTGTTGAGAATATTGAGGTGCTATGCTTGTAACGAAAGTTCTCATTTTATTATAAGCCGTGTATCTATGGCTGCAATAAATTTGTTTACTTCATCGGTGTACATAAAAACGAAAATGGACCTGCCCGCTTGTTCGCCAAAAATAAGCGGACTGCGTACAAACCTTATTACTTTTTTCGACAACATTAATCAACCGCTGAATAAATATACGGTCTGTGAACCTGAATCTGAATAAACACACATGTAAAACTACACGATTATAAGATAGAAAAGCAAGCCCGTCTCTGAGCTAGGTTTTTTTTACAGCAGTACAAAGCATTCATAATAATTTTTTCCGAAAAACTAATTAATAAAAAGTGCTCAACTCTGTCAACAAACCTGCAGTGTTATTTCCTTTTACGTTTAAGGTTAACTTCCATCACTTAGCGCTCATACGACACCTATGTAATATCGCAATGTTACTTTAGTTACATTAATGCATGCTGAGTGTTTACTTAATTAGTGCCGAGTTTCAAGAGCCCCATTTATCCTAATGGTGTCTATTGTTAGCCTTTTTTTAACGATTTTTTTTTTAACGACTACTAATGAGATACCTCCAAAGGCTTTATTGAATTCTAGTCGACGTAATCAGACCGGAATGAAAGTTGAACTTCTGGCCCAGTTTGGCACAACGGAACCAAGTGGGTTGCGAAGAGCAATTTCAAAGAGTGCACTACCCCTGCGCCCAGGCAAGCACCGCCCCCATGGAAACATTTTCTCCCTGCAATCCATGACCAAATTGTATTCGTTGTCTAAATAACGTTAAGGGCGGTGATTCGTGACGATTTTTCATGCGGTCGCGGTCGAACCGAGGCCAGCCTTCTTCGTTTCTTAACTAGCCAGTGTGCTGCATAGTCGTACTATGTTCTGTTCGTTGAGGCCGCTGCTTCTAATGCATTAGCAAAATGTAAGATACCACACTAACTCGAGCACGACCTGTCCCCAGTTTAATGCGTCCAAGCCTCCCAGACCCGCCCAGCCTTACTGTCTAACGCTTTCATTTTTCCAGAGAGGGATGAAACAAACATATTGCCCCTTTCGGCCTGCGCTGTGGCGGTCCTCATGGTTGACTCATGGAAACGGCTTGTTCGAGTCCCACTCAGCCGTATGCCCGTCTAAACTGTCTTTTCAGATGCATTTTGCGTATCCTAGGCGCCAACAGCTTTAGAATATCTATTAAGTGAGCTCCGAACTTTGTACTTACCGCAATCGAAAGTAATTGTTTGCCATGGCCCGCATCGCTGTCACCGGTTAGCATCACTACTAAAATATCAACATAGAATGAAAGCAGTGAAAAGTTGTTGATCCATATTTTGTGTCATGAACTAAGAGCGGTTCTGTTTGAAGCAAGGCAGGACTGCCTCCGTGATAATACTCGATAGGCAGTGCCCTGATTGCTGCATCGCTATCCAGAGCAGAGGAACGCGCCTCTAAGTCGTAATTGTGAATTAAACTGTTAGCTTCCGAGGGACTAATCAAATGAAGCTTCATGCTAATCTTCAATGTAGTTTTCTTTTGGCCGGTTTTAAACTGTTCTCAGTGGCATATCATCTAAGCTGTTCTTCTTAATTGGACTAAGAGTCGCATTGGTTATCATGCTATTAGAGTAATCATAGTAATAGTAGCTTTAGCTCGATGAGAATAACTGCAAGCTTAGCTAGTCTGAAAGGACAGGTCGATTTGCCACTGATTAGGTCTTATCGGACGTTGCCAGCCCGATGCCTACGAGAAACGACCTATTTCGGAATACGAATTAATCGTTTGTTCTCGCATTTTAGAGATATTTGCTATTTTTCTTTGGTGAGACGAGATTTTAGGTGTCCGCATGGAAGCATAGGTGTGGAAGACGCTTCTGCTCGGTAATTAAATAAAGATGACACCGCTAGAAAATACGGCGGGTTTTTATTTGGTGACAATGGACATGTAAGGTAACAGATAGATATATTATGCGGCAAAGCAGTCAGCACCTCTGTCTACGAAGTCATCTATATTATATATCAAATGTTGGCCAGATGGCTATGCTAATGATTAAATGAACTGCTATATGTTTCACCGGAAAGTTTTTGGTAGTCAAAAATGATCAGAAGTCTCTGTATATACGATAGCATACATACATACACGGGATAGAAAAAAAAACTCCAGAAATCCGAGTGCCTGCCTAATGTATTGCTTCCGCGGAACTATCTGGGTTAGACCTGAAATCTGTTCGGCTCTGTCGTATTAACCCCTAGTTTGTTGCCTAGATTTTTCTGTCATAGATTGATTCTGCAACTGCATTCTGCCACAGTACCCTCTTGTAGAGACCCATAATTTATTGTCGTTCTATGCATATACATCCTTGTATGCTAGCACAAAATCGATATGCCCATAACTCTTGTGGCGTTATCCTGGTGTGTAATAACTAATTCTAATGTGTTATAATGAAATCTTATGCTCGTCAGTCTTAAGTGGTGCCCACCCACAGACCAAATCATTTTACAATGCATAGCTGTCGGTAGCTATCCAACCGCCATGCGTCAAAAAATAGCTCAATCCGCCCTCTATATTGCGAATTTTACGTACGGTACCACCAAACGAAGCGGTTAAAAACCCAGATCGTCTTACGTGTCTGGTTTAGTTAAGTTTAACAGGCAAATACGTTACCACTGCACAATGTTCCTTCTGCTCAAGACCTTATGTTAGCTTGAACAGGAACACACAAAAACTAGGCAACGCATTACCAATTGGAGACTCGCCGCAATCGATGGCATTTTATAGAGGACATTAATACCGTACGACGTACGTGGCTGTTTCACCTGATCGGCTTCAGTGCGAACCCAAATGATTCGCCGTATCCTTCTTTGGCGCAGTCAGTGCCGATAGGTCTGCTAATCCAGCTTTTGTCCTGCACTTCAGGCCCTCGACTCTGTAATAGTATATGGGACAGAAAGACGGACATATGGAATAGCATAGCTGGGCCATTAATTGAGCAATAAGCCGCGTTGTTTCTATTTTCGTGGCTGTTCCCGAAATCAGTTGTAGTAGTACTTGAACGTGTCTGTTCATTAAACTTGAGGATACGTGGCGGCCTAACTTTGAAGCCAAACGTAGAAACGCTTTGTTTCGTACTGAAAGGGGTCTGCCGTGAGAAGTAATACCTAATATAAGAACTGGATATGGAAACCCAAAACATTTCAATATCGTTATTTAAAAAAGGTCCGCAACAACAAGCAAGAACAAGCGTGATCCAATGGATAGGGCTGTAGCGCAGTCGAAGCCCATGAAATACAAAATAGGATTTAATATTTCTATGCAGGGGTCCACCACGATTCACGATGTCGTTAATAAAAGAAACGTTTTGATAAGGATTCAATGGCGACATGTCTATCTCCTACGAACCAAAAAGGATACATGTAAGATTTACTTATCTTGAATATTAGGAGTAGACACTGTGCCAGCAGTCTGGTGGTGTTATGTTTAGCGACTATTCCGTACATAAAGCTCGAAGCTATTTAATAGCGAACAATCAATACTGCAGAAAATTAAAAAGGCCCTGCAGGATCCTGAAAGGCAACGACGCATTCTATTGTCTTCTCACACGAAGAAGCAATTGAAAGTCAGGAGTACCAACCCGGCAATGGAGGGCGTTCTAACACAGTGTAATACTGGCGTTAAGGGGGCATCCTTTCTAGCATTCGGGACAACGTGCCCATTGGCTCCGTTTGTTTGGTGGAACAAAAAGTAGGCAGGGCTGGTAGGAGAAACAGCAAATGTGAATAGGTCGACTTTCCACGATGGCACATAACTGTGTAGAGTTGTGCCTGCTGTGATGGAGAGTTCATTGTGATTGCGGACTGTAGTCGTTTTTATAGCATCGGCCTGATAGTCCGACGGGTTCACTTCTATTCGGCCTCCTGCCCCGTTTGCCGTCTGAGGTCCAAAGTAATCAGTAATGATCATACAGATATTATGTCCCCATACAAGGCCGTAGCTTCCGCTTCGTTTGAGCTCCTGGGGACGAGATCGCGTCGAATGCCGACCGAAGCCCCATACCCACAGAAACTCAGCCGTTTCCCCACCAGTTTTCAACAAAACACGCCACGCTAGCCAACGTATGTGCTGCACATAGACGGTCAGAGATAGATTCTGGCAGACCATCATTCACCATTGTCGCTTCTGCCGCATATTCCTATGCAAGCGCGGAATGCCTCGGAGAGCGCTGGCGTTGGTGTGCCAACACGCAGCGAGCAAACTTGTGCGTCAGCAAAATCAGTACATTCATTAATCATCATCTGTTCTTTCTATATACTCCTACGTTCAAGAGAATGATAACGAGAAAGAACTCATAAAAGAGGTTGATGAAGAATAAGCGGAAAAGGGCTATGGGAGACCCTTTGCAGGCGGGAACACCAAGCCAACCTGCGTTCTTCGTTGAGCGAGTGTCGGGGTTATGATTGCATATAAAAGGGGCTGAATGAGATTTCAAGCTTTCAATGATGATACGAACTCCCGTTGTCGACAAGTGCTTTGACAGCTGTAGTGATATTCTCTCCTTAATTAGTAGTTGTTACCTGGCAATTATTTGGTGTATGTACAATGAAGACATGTAGGTACCGGTGCCCACCATACAATCAGTGTTAGAGTTCACGCCAGATGCTCTGCATTATGTTAGAATAAAAACAATGAACATGATGCTAATCGGATAGATTGTTCGGTTGCTGATTACCCGCGAAAATGTTCTCATTCTTGTACTCAAAGAAGGTAGCTCTAGGTAATAATTTGAAATTTAATATAACAAAATGACAGCGAATGTATTCTGCTTTCATAGAGGATGGCCTGAGTTACCAAGGAGCGCTTCAAAGAAGCTCATAAATTAAACGCATAAGCTACCTATAGCTTTCGTGGTCTGATCTTCTGCGCCGGCGAATATATTAGGTTTGTTTCCACATACTCTGACATTGTGCGAACCCCGTATCGTAGAGGCAAACTCGTCCACTAATTTCCATCTAGTCTAAACTCCTTTAGACTTCAGGTGAGAAAAAATCGCCATAGTACGAGCTTCATATATCAACCATGGCCGCAAGTAGATAGGCACCCTGCGAGCTAAATCAAGTCAATAGCAAGCACTCATGTATACTCACAGTATTATTATATAATACTTTAGAAAAAAAGGGGCAAACGTTCAGCGCATTTCCTCGAGAAGCTCAACCTTGCTAAAACTAGAGAAAACTGAAACCGGTAAAGCGACTTTGCCTTTTTCAAAAAGCCTTGACCCTGTCCTTACTCGGGCCCAAGACTGTTCTGAATAGCCTCTCTACGCAGGTAGGCGGTACCTTACGAGTCGGTGATATTGGCTGTGCGGAGACAAGGAGAGCCAAAAAAGTTTAGAAACTTACCTGTCGTTCCTAAATAGTACAGTTAGGCACTTGACGGACTTCGATCGGTACGTTACACCTGCTGCTGTACAAGTGCGACAAATCAAACCTAAAACTTCTCCGCTGTAGGCAGTACCCGTCGTTTTCACTGTTGCCAGACGACCCTATCGTGGTGCCAGCGTTAGCACTAGTTTATGAGTTGGTTACTTTACTTCGTCCATAGTCCGGTTCGCTAAATTTGGTCAACGTTTCGTGTAAACAAAGAGCGATTAACTTTTAAAGGTTTTTCTTTTTCTGTACACCTGATGCTGATGATAATGATAATAATATGCGAGGAGTTCCAAATTGTTTTACGATAGAAGTTAACGCATTTGCGTACTACCAATACAACCGAAACTATTTGCCTCTATAGTCCATTGATTAGGACCCGGGTGTAGGATCTACTTATTCGTTCGTGGGCAAGTGAAACTGTGCTCCGATTGTATAACGCACGATCATACCCCTTAACCGCTATCTTTTTTGTTGCCCCTCCTGAGTCCTGAAACTGTTTTCAAGCATTCTTTCCCGATTCTTCAGAAGAAAGAAGGCAAGTTGGGTTGCTTCTCATTCATTACTCTTCTCGCACATTTTCTACTTCCTTACGCTTTTTATAAGCCTTGTTTTTCCTGCTTTCCTGACGCTTAGTGGTCCCGAAAAGGTCGCTCCTTTGCTCCCTTGGTCTGCAGTGCCGAAGTAGCCTACACTCTCTATACCCCTGTAGTAGATGAAGTGAAATGCAATGCGGGGAAAAAACAGACTAAATAAAGGACATGTGGGCGGCTTCTACGGCCCAGTTCGGCTTAGTATAAAGTTCTTGATCACTTAGTCCGCTTATTTAAGTAATACTAATGACAATCTACTTAATATAAATGTCATTGCTAGTATCTGCCTCACTAGTATATACAGCACATATACTTTGCTGCCCGTGCTTATGATCTTTATGTATGCTAAGCATGTACGTGTCCAATTCAAAATGCTCGTGTCGGAACTGAAAAAATCAGGGCTGCACAAAAAGTAATACCATAACACAAGCTGGAGTGGCTGATACATACGCTTAGAAAAGTGTGACAATTCTTCTGACCCGATTGACTGAGACGGAGAAAAATGTTTTTCACAGAAAATTGTGTATACAGCACATAGAAAGTTTCCATCATCTAACAATAATGATAAAATTAAATTATTGATTTTATTTTCTGCACTAGTGAAAGCAATATCGGAATAGGGAAGCAACCAGGACCTATTGTAGGTCTTGCCGAATGTCACACGATCTTAGTTGACGGAATGCATCACTTATCGATTGCTACTATCCTCTTCAAATAGCGTTGTTTGTCTAGGTCTGATCTCCGTTGCCAACGCCTAAATGGATTCTATGTATGTGGTTCTTAGGTTTATGTAGAAGCTTCGTTACCTGTCCAATTGTTTCGTTATATATACACTCAGCTAGCCAACAAATATATACATATATATACTATCGTTGTATAGTATATACTGTATTATTGTACCACAGAGTACCAAATGAACTAGAACGTATTGAATTATGAAGCTCGGGACCATTTTGATTCTATATGGGTCGTTCTAAGTTACGGTTGCTGATGTCATTATTTAGCACCTCGCTGAATGAAACTTACAACAATAGGGGGAGATTACCGTAGAACGCTATAAATTATAGACTGACACTTAAATCGACAGCAAGCAATCGATAGTAGTAGTAGTAGTAGTAACTGGAAAACAGTTTCTGACTGGAGAACAGACTCACGTGAGATTCGAACTCAGAGATGACCCTTCCAAACAAATGGCGACGTCAATTGTTACATATTTGATGAAATATCGACGATAAGTAATGCTCTTCATGCCTGTGCATGCTGTTGCTTTGGCGTGATGTTATGACAAAGGTTTTTCCAATAGGTCTTAGGCTATCCTGTACATCGCTAATGAAAACCTAATTCAACAGACGTGTTCTGTGAACACATCAACTCGCCATTTTTTTTATGTTACTTGAGCTGAATCTAAGGTTTAATTGCGTTTTTGGAAATCCTTTTTAAGCTCATTTTAATAGCAATATCAAGCTCGTATTTTATCATTGCACTCCATGACGCCGAACGCTAAACTACAGGAGTTTGTACTAACAGAAATTGCTGGGCCTGTATATGCTGCAATACATGAAGAAGAATAATGTGACATACATTTTTTTAAGACTAAGGAACGAATGCAATTGCTGGCTGCATCAATAGGTCTCGTTTTCTGTAATTCTTAAAATGTAGGCTACTCTGTAAGAGCTCCATTTGCCCTTAAGGTCTTTAGCATTTGGTACGTCAAAAGAGCTTCTGATGACGATCATCGCATTGTGACCACAGTGAACTAAATCCCGTAGGCATTTTGTATGAAGATTTTCCGTCACAGCTCATGCTGATCATAGCTATGGCCGTAGCATAGATATTAGATAAAGGCAGATTCGTCAACTAATGGTGCCTTGCAAAATTTCTTGCCGCTTATAATAATACTGGCAGATGAAAAGGACTTCAAATTAGATTGTATCGCAACCTTAACAATGTGTTATATCCTCGTCGACACACTGTCAGTAGCCAATGCATACGCAGGCCTCGTTGAATTCAGGAACAGGACCGTTGTGAATCATACGGACGGTTACAGTGAGCCATCAGAAAATCGCACATCAGACCCTAGCACTAGCTTGAGTAATTTCTAATTATCTGTTCCGGTTAAAGTTTACTTGCATCGTATGTGTATATCTCTTATTATCCGGTTTTGTATCTGTACGTATATGTGCGTGTGTACACTTGATGCGATAGCGACCGAGGAAACATGTGCACACTGACAAGCTTTCTAAACGGGCTAATTTCAAAGCCTATGAACTTGCTCATCGAAGCGTTCTGAATAGATTCCACGAGCTGATTGACAATACCTGATGGTACTTCCATCCAAATAATTCTACTATTCTCAACGATGTACCTTGTAAGAAGATTTATTATCGTACGTATAGAAATTTATTTGCGAGCCCGGCCGATCCCACGTACTTATCTGAGAATCCTGTACAATCTGTTAGAGTTTCAGTGCTGGCCTTTCCGTTACCGCGCCGCATTACTGTGATTATGTTAGCTGAACCCTTAATACATAGTTATATCGACCCGTGCGTTGCAGATGACAAACCTTTGTGTGGGAGTGATGCACGCCATGCGCGTGCATGACCTTCCGAGACGCTGGCTGCGAGATGAAGAACGTGCGCATCCATAAACTATTGCTATTAAGAATTGCCTAAAAGTATCTGCTCGTGAAAAAAAAAAGGTGAAGACTACGAAAATACATTATACGTTTAGAACTGAGGTACAGTGAATGTACTCTTGCATTGGATCATAGAATAGCTAGCAACCTTCGTACATCTCAATTAGTCCCACTTGCTTAAAATTTTCTTCTGTAATCAACTGCATAAATAAACGAGCGTCCCCTTAAGCGATCCTGTTAACGTTGAGGGTAAATTGTAGTATATCCACGATCTGCACCGAATTGCTTGTGGTCAGTTGTTCTCTCGCAGCCAATACCGCAGGATCGCTGCTGAACGACTGCATATATTAGAGAACACATTGTGGGTGTGTATTACCTCTTAAATTCACCTAGCTCTTTTGCTATTCCTGCACAAGCTTTTGCCGTCGATTGCTGGCTACCTACAACAGAAACTCCGATCTAGTTCCTTGCGCCCCCAGACCCGATGCATGAATAAACCACATACCCATAGCGTATTCATACAATATCCCTGTTTTCGTGTGCGGGTCATTGCTTCGCAGCACAGTGAGTAGCAAAGATATTAAGGCTGAAGGGCTACACAACTGAGTCATGAGTGAAACTTTCTATGCAGGGCCAATCCGGATTTTCTTCACCGCCGCTTTTTCCGGTGGGATGAAAGCAAGACAATTTCGAACTTCTGGGCGTGCTATTACCTAACTCTACCATATTGCCTTGAGTATCTATGGAGAATAGATAACTGTTAATTTTTATAATGGAAATAAATGCACCCCCTACGACGCCAACCTATTTATCGGTAACAGTCACTGGATCTGCGGATCCGCTTAGATAACGGCGTTGCTCGGTTAATTGTCCACTTGTCTTCACGTAATAATTATGCAGGCATGTGTACATATTTACGTAAAATTAGAGAACAGCAAGTGTTCACGATGTTACTATGCATTCGCATCCACTTGCCATTAAGACTCTTAATAAAGCTCTCACGAATGAAAAATTAACTCAGCTGTAGTTACTAGCTGGAGGGCAGCGGGATACTGGGCAGAAAGGTTTTTAGCCATTCAATTTTCTAAGTGCCCTTCTCCTTCCAGGTGTCTTGTAGACGGAGGCTTTGTTCAGGCTGACACGGTTTGTTAGGCAGCAACCGTTGCCTGTTGGATCCTTTTTGGTGCCGCCTAGAAGAGATTCGCTAACTACCCCTTGTCACTACTGCTATTAATTGTTTACCGTTACTTACTGCTCTATAACTGAGGCCACGGTAGATCTTCAAGCACGGCCGACACAGTGAGTGAGAGAAAGAGAGAGAGAAACCGATATGTCAGCCGACCACGAATGCATTTCTCCTGACACGCAAGCTAGCACATAGGTTTGAAAACAAAAGGAGCTAGGTGAGGGGCGTGAAAGTGTTACGATGAATTGTTCCCCTTCGGCATCTATCTTTTTCCCCCGTTCACCTCTACCGATCCCTGTCCCTTATGTGTCTACTTACCTGTTTGGTTCATACCCAATTCACAAAGGTCAGGCCAATAATCTTTTGGTATATTTGTGTCACTCCCTCTTTGCCGATAATCGACTACCACCTCGAGTGTGCACTATGTAGGCATAGATCCCTAAGTTTCAAGTTTTTGACGTTACAACCGCTTTAGCAGCCGCCAATGTTTCTGTAAAACGCTCTCGATCTTAAAGCAAGGCAAACTCAAATGAGTTGTTGTCTACTGAGCAGCCAGACCATCATACACCACTTCGCATAGGGGGGAACACTTGTCCCTCCGTTGTTTGTTCTCGTCTCCCTAATACCACTACTACACGCCGTGCGCTCAAGGAATCTGCTATTTATATTATTATATATTTATTTATCTATATGGAACGAGGGACCGATACGCTAAAGAACGCTTCTGGATTAGGTTTGGAACGCCTTCGGGCTCAAGGTTTAATGAACCCCAGACCCAGCAACGCCCTAGCTTCCCTAAAATAGTAAAATCCATTAGAGCAAGAGCCGAGTTAATTGATCATCCGGTAAATAGAATAATAGTTTGACGCTTTTTATTCACGTCTCCTCCCAAGAAGTCGAAGAAGTCCCAACTATTCAGAACGCCTCTGAAAGAAATTGTTTTTTCTTACAACACTGTTGCCAGTGGTATCCGAAAACAGGAAAGCAAAACGCAAAGAAAACCGAGGAAACTTTTTTTCTAACTCGCTTTCGTAAGGAGTACCGCTAAAAGGCCAACAACGACCTATATACCGACATCTGACCATCTTTGAACAGACTGTCCTCTTTTTGGTTTAGCAAGTACGAAATAGCTCCTAATCTCGACTCTCCAATTTTATGGCCGAATCAGTCAATACTGGCTCACGGATGGAACTGTACACCTCCTCCTGCTCCGAGTTACCCAGACAGAGCTGCTGGATCGATATTCTTTAGGCTATGACACACAATGAAGCGGGAATTCCTAGACGGCGTTCAAGCATCGAATGCAAAACCAATGGGGAACTAACATAGAGTTCATGAGACAATTTGCTTTTCATTTGTTTTAACATGTTTAAATTATACAGTCGTATGTTGAACTGTGTTATGTGAAATGGCAATTAAATGATTTCTGTACTGATGTGGCTACGCAAGGGCATATATGCATCAGTACTAGCTAATAATAAATATGCCAGCTACTAAAGGTATCGTCACCACAATCTTAATTACAATTGTGTGATCCCCTGCGATTTCGAACACGCGCAAATACAGATCTTCCAATAGGAACCAGTCACTTTCAAATAACACGATTTATTGAAGGGCGTAGTGGCAGCATTCCAAGAATCTCTGCATAGTAGGAGTAGATTCAATGGTATTATGGAACAGATACGATTCCAATATTACCAATCAATTATAACAAAAACGGATCACGAAGATATTGCTCATAGCTCAGCGTAATTCATCCAGGCAGTGAATCTGTTCACGAACTCGCCGACGACAATCCAAATGATTGCTAATACGGCCATCAGGAATGCAGCGTGAACCTCCCACACTCGAGGCCCGTACAGGTCTTCGTTATTCTCTGCAGTTTTTTCCACTTGGCTAGAGTCTACTTGCTGATTTGGAGCTCGAGAAATAAGGGCATCTCGGTTTAACGGATTTGACACCGTAGACGGAACGGGCCGAGAACCTTCGTTGGATAAACTAGAGCTATTGTCAACCTGCAAGCAGCTTTCACTAGCTTTTACGTGCGTATCTTCGGAATCTTTGAGCGCTGTTTCGAAAAAGAGAGGACTCCCACGGTCCGTATGTGTCGTCAGGACGATATGCTCAGCTTCTGCCTCTTCGCCTATGGCAGGGCCACAGTCATTACGTGCACTGACGTCCCCTAATCCACGATCATCAACTACAGCAACGCCTTCGACAACACTTTCATCGTCCGAGCCAGCCTGAGCAACCACGCTCCAGTCATCCACATCATCGTCTGACGCAAAATCCACGTTACATTGAATATAAGTTTCAAAATTGCTTCTTTAGATAAAAGAAAATCCGTGTGATCGGTGATTGTAGTGCGCGTTGCATGCACGCGTCACCTCAGTATAAACGCATCTCGAAAGTTCACGTAATTACAGGTTTGAAGTGAAGTGAAGTGAAGGAACAAACGTAGAAAAACTACGACAATTAGATTGAATAAATAATCGTTCTGTTACGTGGCCGTGTACTTCCGATACGATGCGTTCAACATCGCCGATTATCTAAAAAAGATTCTGAACATAGGTTACTCAAATATATAGTAACTGACGAATCACCCCGCCAAATTTGAATTTGAACAATGACAACGCTTACTTCGTTACTTTCTCGTTGTTCATTACATTCCAAATAGTAAACCTTACCGTTTGAATGTCTGGCTGTGTTCAGGTTAAGATCAGTGTCTACGTGAGGCTGTAACTCTCGAAGCCTTGTCGCTCCGGTGTCACCAGATTCATGTCCAGGGCGTTCATCCATATTCTCGCTATCTTCTACAGTAGTCACAGTGTCAACGTTCGATTCATCATACAACTCAAATGCCAACGTTCCACCCACTGCGTTTGTCACAATAGAATCCAAGGGAATTAAGAAAACAATGGAGGATTATGCCGGCTTGTTCAAATGTAATCGCTTTGCTCAGTGGTTTCTTTCAAGACAGACAAAGACGGATAGCCCTGTACCGATCTGTATCTATTATGCCTTAAGCAACAGCACATGAAGCATCAATCCGATCTATTGTATTTGTATGTGATTATCTTTTGAACGCCCTCTAGATTCAGGAAACACTTACCTTCGCTCTTGGTCTCCGCCGTCAAAATTGGTGGGTTTATAAAGTCTCCGTTTATGCCGTCTGCGGTACTTGTACCAGACACAACTGTCGGGAGGTCTGTATCTGTATTTCCATGCGGGACAGTACATACACAGGAATCAATTATTCTCTAACCTTCAGTCTTCTCCTTATGTTTGCGGTTTACAGATATTTTAAGTTAAAAAAAAATTAATTGTATTTATTTTCAAATTTTCAAGGTTTAAAGAAGCTATTATAATAAAGAAACTAATATTTTTTTCTGATGCTGCTGCTGCTTAATATAAAAATATAAATCCCTGTAGTTGTTTGACTGATCATCGAGTTCAGCCTCTACATATTTTTTTACTGAACGATAGGCACCAGAGTATAATTTACTCGGAAATTGACTACACGGAACGTATTTTTTTTTTTTTTTAAATATGGGAAACATCACGTGAAAAGGAAAAGACATACTGGGCTCATTTGCGATGTCGGCAATTACGCCATGAGCTTTCGCTTGCGCTAAAGGTAAATCACCGCCCGCTTCAACAGTGAACGTGCTCTCATTGTCCCTAATTGGTTCTTGTAACATGCCGCTCTCTGTAACGTCATAAGGTACCCCCGTTATGAGCATATATCGGGTGTACCATAATTTACCCAATGTGATCAACTATTTTCATCACAATTACATTACAGCCTTAATTTTAATAGTGAAAATATTGTTCAGAGAACGAAATTAAGGTGTTTTCTCAATACGCACCTTGCGTTTCCACTATAGGAGGTACGGAGCTGGTAACGGTGCACTGCATGTCGCAAGGCGTTTTTAAATCCGGACTTCGGCAACGATCGTCACCATAATGATGTTCGGTAGAGCTCACAATATTTTCGCCCGTTTCTAGCTGATCCTCCGTACCCTCGATATGGCTTTGAATGCTTTGACAGTTATCCGGAGCTTCACTTACTGCGAGATAGATGAATGGCATAAATACTGATAATATTCATTCAGTTGCTAAACGAGAACTACTTGATATACGTTCACGTGCTTCAAAGTAGCTGACCGGGCATACGTCAGTAGCAGTCCGTTAGCACGCTTATATAATGTAATTGACGCACATCGAGGATTCGGATAAGCGAATGATAACCCACGACGTAAAACTAGTGGGTTTGAAATAGAGCTAGTATGGGATCTATGGGAAACCAAAAACTTTTATATATGTACCTGAAAAATAAATGGTCTCGTTTTTATTGCTGCTCGACATCATCTGTAATTGGGCCGAAAAAGTATTCGCAGAATTAGAATTCACCATTAGGACCTTCTGCGCATCAATAGTAGTTCGTCTAGGACGAAAACATATCATCACAGGACGAGACACTTAACCAGGACAGAATAAATCTTTGATGTGACACGGCACTGCCCAATCCTTGTCCGCTGTATAGGTAAAACAATGATAGCGTACCGGATAAGGACGGGTAAAAATTCAGCGTTCGTATGTTTGATTAC
>NW_019213007.1:0-31266 GCF_002532875.2 Varroa jacobsoni | reverse complement strand
ACATACATATACTGCGAATTCCACGTCGAACTTACAACTTCTCAAAATCGTAATAGAAAACATTGCTCACTTATGGACGCGACACCCTAGTGCCTGTAGTCAACTTCGTTATTGTTCGACACGAACGATTAAAACTACTTATCCGGTACAGAACGGCTTTTACTGTAATAATTGATACGCTAAATTAAAGCACACTATTGTAAATAAATTGTAGTTAAAAAGTTATGTATTTATTTGTTGCGGCTTTTCGCTAGTTTGTTCAATGGAGGTAGCCTTCATAAAGTCGAAATGGGTTGGAAAGAATTGTTTCAAACACGGAAGCTGCTCCAATGAGCTGACATATTTCATATTGCAATTTTTTCAATCAATTATTTAATCACGCGTGTATAGCATATGTAGGTATCGGAGCTTGAGTCCACGACTCTGCATAACCATTTCACGCGTTCATCTGATTCTAATCCCAAAGCTTTCACTCTTTCTGCCCTGCTGTTGTACCGTTCAGAAGTGTCAGGGCCTTGCATTTCTTTAAGCCGTCATCCGGCAGGCTTAACGTCTTACTGTGTTCTGTGTGCGCATTTTGCTTTTTCGTTGTCCGCCCACTGGAGCTTTTCCCTCTGCGTCATCAAAAGACAGATCGTATTGCTGTTTCGAGCCCGTTTTTAATTACTGATATCCGTCCACCGAGGCAGACAGTCTCGACCCAACTAAGCTTGTCCCTAAAAAGACCGCATCTCTCTCTTATAAATACTTGCATTTTAAGTACGCATACCTTCACGTACGCGAGCTAATTACGCGGATAAGATAGATATTTTCGTAAACGCGCTTTATACGTACTCGGAAACATCTTCCTACTGTTATATTCTCTTATACATTAAAAAACTAAAATGTACAAGTGATAGTCAATGTTATTACGTGAGCCCTGTCAGCCAACTAATGTTGCTATGACAAATTGGCTTGATTTTAATATAGTTTCTAATTAATAATCGTAACCGCTGTTTCTACGATCACACTGTAAGGGAATAATAGAAAAAATCCAAGCCTAGGACGCTAAAATATTTCTAAACTCTATTTTTGGCCTAGTTCACTGTGACAAGTTAGTCTACTATTGCAGAATAACTAAAAGAAATACAACTTATTCAATTCTGAAGTGACTGTCTAGAAACACGATGTCGGTATTTTACACTTCAGCTTTAATGGGAATTACTAAAATCGACGTGCGGCGTACGTCGCTGCGTCGTTCTGATATTGTGATGATTCTGAGATCTGCCGGTGTCTTTACACTGGTCCCTCTTGGTTTCGACGCAGTCACGGCCGTGTGCGAGTCTGAACCTACAACCCTTTGCAATAAAGATTTAATATAAAAAATCCATATTTGAGTTGAAGGGTCGTTACCAATGCCGGACGTTCGTCAGTAATAATTGAATATCAACATCGTTGTCCTGATAGCGGTGTTAGTAACGTACGTCGCTGCTATTATTCAGAATACGTCGTAGTCAGAGTTTGAATCCTATACGTTGAAACTATGATGCGTATGGGAGCAACCCAGTAAAATTAGTTCCGGACGTAAAAGAAGAAATTTATCTTTGTTTCAATATCTGTCGTGCTTCTTCAGTTCTGAACGTTTTGAGAAGTTCGTATCGATTGTTGCCAGCCATCTTTGAAACAATCACTTAATAACATTCGACGATTTATACTGGGCAGGCCGAGTTGGAGCTTAACTGTCTGAAAGGATGCGGTATCGGACGCGATGGTCTGGTAGTCCTTGGCATATAATTTCTTATAATTGTATATATATAGAAAATACACAATATAATTAGTTTTAGAACATTTGTATACTGCGAAACAACATTCATTTTGACGAGTTGAGAAATGGCTAAAAAGGCAGATAACTCTGTGTGATGAACGAACATCAGATTCTGTGCTTGGCGCTTTCTTAGACTCTCACTTAAGAGATACACCCCGCAAGATTTCCCACATAGGGGTAATTTGTTTTCTACCTCGTGTTTATCGAGCACACTGCGGTCGTTTGTCACTTATTGTAACGTCCACATTGAAGGGACTCTTCCAGGCTTGTAAACTTATATGTTTCTGTCGATGGAATCGTCCCTGGAGGATCTAGCCAAACAATGGGCCACTTAAACTGCTTCTCTTTGGTCCGACGCAACAAACGATGCTTCATGTGTTGAGTAATATCTACTTCGTAAGGGTACCAATTGGAATAACATCTTCTGTTGTCGTTTACAGGAACGGCCTGGGCTCCCAAAGTGGCCGGTGTCGTACAACCGGAGCGGAGCCAGAATCGGAGGGGAACACGGGAGCTAGAGAAAAAACGTCAGTTAAATTAAGAGTGTTTACGGGTGTAATGGAAAAATTCCGAGCCATTAGTGCAGGCCGGCTTTCCGTCAAGTTGCTGTTACTTATTAAACAAACAAAAATGGCTATACTAACAAGCACAATCAGACTATACAGCAGTTACTAGTAAATCACATATAACACTACCTTCGTTTATATAGATGTTATTCGTATTTTATAAACATTTATATACTCCAAGCTGCTTAAATGCGCATACTAGACATCGCCGTGTATTTAATCCTTTGTACAAGAGAGATCGAATAAAAATCGATTACAAGAGAAAGGAGCTCAGTAGGCGTAATTATTGGGCAATCCGATGACCAATCAGGGTAGAAAACAAAGAAGAGTTGTTTCCTCTAACAGGTATGCGCGATATTTGACATAGCGTGCGCATCAAACAAAAAATCATGGTCCTGCTAAAGGATGGCAAGGCCGGGATTATCGACTGCAAGAGCCTCAGCCAAATCATAGCGATGAATGATCATCGTTCTAATTTGGCTGAAAGCAACATCGAGTTATGCTCATTAGTTTCTATACGCAGACGTAGGAATACCTTAAGTACAAGGAGTTCTTTTCATAAGGCTTGCCAGCCAATATTTGCCCTCACTCTGGCCGTACGATTTGTGTATTTAACTGATATTAGATAGATAGTAAGAATGACCGTACCTCTGTACCTGCTTGACCACTGGAGCAATCGACGAAGTTAGGAGTTCGTTTGAAGTTCTCATTAGAGGCTAAGGAGCTGCTGAAGGCGTCGCAAGAAGCTAAGGGATCACCTTGGTTACATGTACTATCGGCGTTCGCGGAGATAATCTACCCTGAATGAATGAATTGATAGAGTCATTAATGTGTAAATACATTGGTACGGCGATACGTAAAAAAACAAAATCGAGTCTCCGAGAATTGTTCTAACAATTGTATTTATTCTGCAATAATCGACTGATCAATTACTGTGAGCTGCGTCAAAAATATAATTCCGAAATAGTTACCCCCCTCTGGCTTAGACGATCGGTTACTTTTTTTTTAAATCATTCCCCTTATATTCACCTACGCGATACTAGAAATAGTGACGTTGGTATCAGCCGAGTTGAGCAGGACCGCATTATTTAGCTGAAAGGTCGTATATCCAATTCTATTTTTATTACAAAGCCAGCGATATATTCATATAATAATCGCTTTTATATTTTAGCTCCCTTAATATATAGGAGCGTATATTGACAAGACGTTCTAGAGTATCAAAGAGCGTGCCTACGAAAATGTTCGCTTCGGCGATCCTCTGGACGAAAAAAGGCCCATCTACCGTGTGAATGAAGCTGTGGTACAACTCTCACAAAACACGATTAAGGACACGTACATTTTTAAGTCACTGAATCCATACTACTAATAGAACAATTAGTCATCATGGCGTTGAACGCGTAAGTAAGTTGCTTGCAAACTAATTGAAAAAATAAGTCATAACTAAATCATTAATTATTAAGTCGTATTTATTATCTGGTCATTTTCCCGTAACACGCAGAGTTTTGGAAGACATTGATCATCATGCCAATCACAACTACCCCATTAAATTACATTGATTTATCGGTGAAAATGAGGGTTTGGGAATTTGTTGTTTCTGTGGTAACTCTGAATCGGAGATGAAAAGTTGCAATCTCTATGCAAAAAAATTGTGTGACAGGCAATATAAGGAATGGCAAGGCTTCAAGCGTACACGATACCAAGCATACGGAAGAGCTTTATGATTTTTAAATTGGCCAGACTCATTGGTTCATCGGGTCCGACACCGACATATATTACACACGCCTGATTATATAATAGCTAAAATGGAAATTGTTGGCTTGCAATGCGAAACGCAGCCCATCTAACGAGTATTCAATTCGAACAAATTACTCCTAGCCTATCGCGACCTTCTGAAAACCACTCCCATATTACTAGCCAGAATACATGAGTGATTCAATGATTATTTATATATTAATATTATATTTATTATTTAGCGATAATAAAATTGAAATAATAATTTGCTCTATCAGTTGTACAAAAAAGCGTTGGCTTCACCGTAGCCGTCCGGATAGTTTTTATCTAACAACAAATACAGGCGACAGGGCAAAATTTTCACAGGCGAACAGTGATCCAGAAAACCTGCGGCTTACCTATGATCTTTTATAGTTTTCAATTTGACGTAAATTTCGTTATGTTTATTGAGCTGCTTGACGTTGTCCCGGTACAAACATATGGACGTTGTATTTTTTCATCTATTTTCATTTGGTATACTATCGCTTTACTTATACAGCATATTAGAGAATGAAGATTAACAATTTTTTGTTGATATCGTATCAGATCAGCGATTTGTTGTTATACTTAGCCGAGCATTTCACCTTACGACAATATATTTTATAGCCCTGGACGAACCACTAGTGACGGCAGCGAATCCTAACCCAACACTCCTAACCTAACTAGAAATGACGATGGGCAACAATGAAAAACGACCTATTTTTGTATATATAATTGGTTTTGTATTTACTCAATAAATCTTCAATCTATTGACATCTCGTTGGAAATTGCTAGGACTTTTTTTTCGACAATTTAAGGCAGTATAACTACTGCGTTCGTAAGCGCAGTAACTGCACTTACGCTGAACTTACTGCACTTAAGCTAGAAACTCAACAACGGACGACGTCCCACTGTTACTAGCGTATGCGCTATCAGCAACTTTAAATAGTTCTTAGGTTAACAAGGCTAAGTTTGATTTAACTTGTTGTTGTCATCACTGAATGGATATTGTATTGTTATTGTTAATATTAGTGGTATCAACGATTTTACCAACCTATTTTACTTGAACTTTTATTGTTCTTTAGCTGATCTTATCTATTTTCAATTAATTGTAATCCTCGATGTTCATCAAGTAATTCTATAGGATGTGAAGGCGATTGTTGACAAACATGGCGCATCCTGGCAAGGCGTGTTGTCCACTCTTTTGATAGGAATCAGAGCACCACTTGGAGCACGCCAACATTTAGCTAAAGTCTGAAAACCTCGTACCGGGCAAAGCTGGACACTCGTAACCATATGTGGCTCAAGGAGAGCTCCTAAATAGGAATCTTTAGAGATTTTACGCAGTATAATATCTTGAATAACCACGAATTTTCTCAACTAATTTTCGGATTTCACAATTAATTTTTTAAATCGTTTGAAATGAGAAAAGCTTGATCAGAAGTTTAAATGTGCTAAGAAGTTAACGGACTTTAATGCAGATGTTGATATTTACTTAAAATATGTGGTGTTTAACGTTGAAGCTTTTTAAAATATATCCTTGTCGAATACCTACAATTGCTCATTAAAGTCTATCTTATGTACCTTACAAACCCCATAACGAGCAGGTTTGACAATGGACTATAACTAGCGCGAAAAGTTGCCCCATTCTACAACCAGTTACCGATCGTGGTTTGCATTGACGCTATAACTTAAACCCAAAAAAAATATATCACATGCGCCGTGGTCACCGATCTAAGTAAGTGAAGAGTTTTGCATTTATAATAAATATTATAACGAAAATAAATCTGTAACTTTGTAAAAATCTGATTTAATCGTGCAATAAAATAACTTGTGTGTCAGCACAGTTCATTCTAAAGGTCTTGTGTTCGATTTCAAATTTTCCGAGACATTTCTGAAGGATTTACATGCTTATTATTATTAATGAGACTCGTTTACATAGACGAGATCAAAAGTAAATATGGCAATATTTGTATATTATTCGGGCATTTGCGATATATTTACGTCGAGGACACCTTGCCTTTGTGACATTGTCTTCTGAGACCTGTCGTTACAAGCTCTATGAAAACCTATGGCCCTAGAAGACACTTCGCGCGACCCAATGAAGCCCTAATTCTTATCCCAAGATTGCATAAGCTACTATAGTGAACACCCCCCTGTCAGGATCTACATTGTTCATCGGGGATCACCTTCCCTTATCTCTGAGCATCACTTGACGAGTATCGAGATGTATTCAAAAGGTGACACTTCGCTACTTTCCAAGGCGATGGATTTCTATAGGGTAAAATCTGATCACCAGGATAGTCTTTATGTAACATGTCACTACAACAAGAGTCGGTCATTAACTAACGTAATCATGTCTGCTTTCGGTTAAGAGAAAACTGATTTATTCCATAAATGTTTATGATAAGATTATTTGATAATAATTTGAATTGTATGGATTGTAAAAGGGCCAGTAAGGTATAGTCTAGAAGACGGACGGTATGTGCCAAGCGTAAAATTCAACGCGACATCCTTCCGTCTAATAAGAAAAATACCAACTAAAAGCAGATGGTTCGGGGGTAGTTGTCAATGGAGCAGAAGGCTCCATCCAAACACGCTTGATCCCATAACGAGTGACTAAACGTAAACGAAGTTACCACGTAGTCTGTTTCACAGCTAATGCTGGGAGACGATCGATTTTATTAGCGATTGATTTCGTGTATTAAGTCCTTACCCATCTATTGTTTTCGGCACATGATGATGAGTCACAGCTGTAATGACCTCGCCAAGTTAACGCGGAGGCTGTTACATGCAAATCGGACGGTCTTCAAAATTTATTTTGCACAACGCGCCGCCAGCAGACAAAATGGCTATAAATGTGTGTAAATAAATAAAGAGGAAAAATGTTGCTGGTAAATACTTCAGTCTTCTAGAAACTTGTGAGCGAAAATCGGGTCTACTCTAAAGTGAACACGCCACAGGTTTTTGCTTCTCCAAGGCCATTGAGTTGCCGAAGTTCATCGAAAATTGGGATAATAGGCCAAAAGGAGTAAGACACTGTACGTTAATGATGCAAACGTTTCAAAAACGAAAAGTGGAGTGTTTAAAACCAGCGAAGAGGCGAGTAAGTGTCAGGAGCCGAGGGCAGGGATGCATTGCAATGCTAAAAGCTCTGCTGACCAAAACTGGCATAGCATATATAATGTGTTATATTAATTATAAGCCATGTACTAACAGTTCTAAAACTTGAATAAATATGGGTTTTCCGTAAATTAACTCTAGGTCAGCTAATTTGTTAATCACTAATTAACAAAAGGAACCCATCCCTACTGCTAAGACAAGACATGGCCCAAGCTCTACCATCAGCGGGAGAGGGACTAGGCGAGAGAATGGCGTCGTCCTGCAGAGAAATAGTTTGGTGATTATGGAATAGGTTCAAATGAAAAGTGATGGTAGTACAACATTACGAGCATCTGCTATTATAAGATATATATGGAAAATAAAACAATGAGTTCAGTCTGCTAGCTCGAGCCTTCCAGAAGACTTATTGATCGTTGGTACGAAAATTAAAAGCACGCAGTCTGGTTACCTGATGACGTCAGATTTCATCGTCGTGCCTCAACTACCCCGTGAATTGAGTAAAGGAATATTTGACGTGTGTTTCAGTCTGCTTATTTTTTTAAGTCCGTGTGATTACTGGGAATACTATGCCCTAAGCAACGCAATGGTCAGCAAGCAAACCCCACTACCGAGTTACTTTGAGAAGTCGTAGATAGGGAAATTAGGCGGCGGCATTAATAATAGTATTACATGGCTCTTCTGAAGCTGAACGTATAAAACAAGGCAAATTACATCTAAGGCATATTAAAAATCATCATTCAAGATGAACTAGCTCAAAATGTATTCAATTTAAAATACACTAGGTTCGCTTTCGCCTATAGCAGCCTAATAGGTAGATTACCGTAACATTGGGCATTGGGATCACTGGATGGAATCTGTTATATAGTATCATACTTGTGAACTACATATTCCTGCGATATTAATTTGTGTGTGGTATCTTTAAGCAATGCTGAATAAATGATTAAACACAAAATAATTTCTTTCATATCTTTCAATACATTTTTCTTCATTTACTTATTAATTATAATGTAAGGTGAAGAATACAATTAAGCACACTGTGTTTACAATATTTACATAGATCATATGAGTAGTAGTGATTGCATTGTTTGTTCACTGTTGATTTCATTTTTTCTCGTGTAGATTTGCCAGTTCTAAATAAAGATTTTTACGTAGTCTCAAATCGAGTGGCTCTTGAGGCGTTTCAGTCAGTTCCTGAGAAGGCTCGTCCTGTCCTTGGGATAAGTGCGACTGCCGTTGGGAGTGCTCTGATAACTCTTGGGATGCAGAGGAAAGCAATCGGATTACAACGACGCTTTCGTCATCTGCGTTATGTTCCAGACGAACATGGCGCTCGACCTTGTTACGAAAAATTGACGAGAAAACACAGTGTTTACAACCGAATTTACAATGCTTTGCTTCATGCCCGCGCAAAGTCTTATTTGTAGGGAACTTTCTTCGGCATACCTTACAGAAATGGATGTGCTTTTCCTTCATATGGTTTTCAAGGTCCTTCTTGTCGGAAGCCATATGACAGCAATACACGCATTGACCAGGAGTGTCTCCCGCATGTGTGCTCACGTGCTTCGTCAAAGAATCCTTCCTGGAAAACCGTCGTAAACAGTGCGGGCACACAAAAGGCCTTTCGTTTGTGTGCCGCAAAACGTGACGTTCTAAATGCTGTCGACGTCTGGTTTCATAAGGGCACAATTTGCACCGAAGTTCTTTGCTACCATCCACCGTGATAACCTGACCACCCAAACTGGCCGGGGATAAGCGAGCAACGTCATGCACAGCAGTCGAAGTCGACACGGATATCTCGAGATCGACGTCGTTGACCTCATCTACTTCGACTACCGACCTTGCAGGCACAATCGAGTTTTCACCATCGACCTGGTCTGGACCTGAGATGGAACTTGCATTGATACCGGTTTTCATCGAGCCTGTCGAAGCGTCCAAAAGTACTTGGCCAGCCGAAGCAGCCATATTTCTGTATAACTTAGGTACTGATAACAGAAGCAAGGCCTGCGCAATTTCGAAATCATTTACATTAATGTCCATTTTGATTCAAAGGAACGACTAGCTGAAGTTCACTTGTGAGGTTCACCTCTGCTCAAAATGATTTGCCAATTGTGCCAGATGACGGGAAAACACAGTCTTATGTACAGTATATTTAAGAGAGGGTCAATTCGCCGGAGAGAGAGTGTTAATGGGTTAGAGCAATTGAGGTATACAAGGCGCGATCGCGGAAGATAGGGTTAATATTTGTGGCAGGTGCGGGGTTTGATGGGGTTGGTTTATGTAACAGACGGTGTTTGAAAATACGAAGACCTCAGGAGGTTGGACGAATGGGGCGCGGTCTTAAATCCAATAACATTTCATTGAATTTGGGGGATTTAATTGGAATTTGAATTATGTGATACGGTATTGCTTTATTTTCTGCTCTACTCTTAAGTAACAGGGGTACTGAAGTTCAAATTTAGTCATTGACAATCACTGCAGAGTCGTCTTCGCTGCTACATTGATTGAAATTAATCTTTAGCTTTTGTGGCTTAATCAGTTCAGACGAGAGTACTGAACACCCGCGTATGAGGGACTCCGGTCTTATGTTGCATAACTTCATACTAATACGTTATCTACTCGTCTATCGATCTAAATGTATATAATAGGTGAGGAGGCGCAAGTAGCACCTACACACGAAGTTACCCTTGAGTAGCTAATATATGGTTACGCTAACCAGAGTTACTATCACATATGAAATCCTAAGCGATGTTAATACAAGCAGCAAACTAACGAAAAATTGGAAATTCAACTTATACGTTTTTTCTGATACAAGCTAACGGGTTAATATTAAAAAAAAAAAAAAAAAATTGTTCCAACGAATTGGTAGACGATTCAGGAAATTAGGTCTTTTGCTAGTGAGTCTCAGCCATTTGAATATATTAAGTTCTTTTGTATATTTTACTGTATTAACAACGTGATAACTCAGAAGTAATTTTTACAATAAATTATTATTGAAGTTCCTGCAATGGAGACGAAACGTATAAAATATATAGCACCGATCTACACCTTCTGTCTGTAATCTGTTTTACCTAACACTTCAGTTAGTGACTCTGCTCTTTGCTGTTCCAATAAGTTTCCCGGGACCACCTGACTCAACTCTACATTGGCCTAATAGTTTCGAAGCGTTTTTGTACAGGTAGGTTTCACAAAAGTGTTGCAGTTGCGCCTACAGCTTAAACAACACCTACTTGGACTTAGCTATGCGCAAAACGAATTCGTTTGCATGTTACGACGGATCTAAAGGTAAACAATATGGCGGCGTTCAAGCTGCAAATCTCCGGCTAGAATGAGAAGCTAAGAAATATGTCTTTGAGTCGACCCGAATCCGAAAATTAGGTAGCGCGCCAGCATATTTATGTATATATACGGTGTCAAACATGTCAAGGTTAGGCACGACAACGAGCATTTGAAATATAAGTTTATTAAAGGTTATCTTAGGCTTCATTTTGTTTTTTAAAGAGCCACACTTCAACACGATATTGATATTTATCTTAAACTAGCCTAAAACGAATTTAAAGCTTCTTTTCAATTATTACTCCGTGATGACGTCCCATTCTTCTGTATTAATCATGTTATGCTACAATTTCAATTAAGTTATAACTGTTCTACCGTTGACATATTTCTGCCGAGTATCCCGTATTTGGATCTCCTAGCAAAAGTGAAATTTTCATTTTCAAAATCATTTGTGAGTTATTATATTAGGCCGTTGACTGATTGAGGCCTTCATTAAAATAGGACTGAGCGGTATTTCTCTACAGTATCGTATCTCGTTGTCGTTTATTATGAACTCTTAATAATCGATGCCTGTCATGTATTCATATTATTAAATCAATCTAGATGCTTAATAAAGCGATGTTTTAGAGAATCGTACACAAATATTGCTTACGTATGTACCCAACGGGACTTTTCTTTTAATCAAGTATCTTCCTACGGATCAAGCGGCACGTTCTGCGATAATAAATTTTTATACTTTAACAAGAGAGTGGTATTTTCTGAATGAGGCCTAAGTCATTTTAGGAAGTACTGTGCCGCAAACCCCCGATAGTGAAAAATGTAATTTGCAATAGGGCCTTAAACGTTCTGCACACGAAAGGCCAATGGGATGTTTCCAATTTTTTTGTTCAAATAGTATAGCGTTCAACACCGTTAGTTTTCTAAACATACATTCGATCTAACGACCATTATTAGTTCAGCCGCTGGTTAATATCGACACCAAGTAGCATTGTGCGGTCCGAAAGCACTTGGAAAAATATCGCCAGTGTCCTTTGGCAGCTTGTTGTCAATTATTACCACATTGACAGAACTTGTGCTTGATAGATCTAATTCTAATTAGATTCATTCCGTTTAGCTTGGATGCGAGGCTTCAATAGAGAACAACAGGAATATGCTGCCAAGTCTACCTCGAATACGTCATAATAATACCTTTAGATCTAAATCAGTGCCACTGATGACCTAACGTTCCCTACTTCTATATATAAGTTATATGAAATTAATTGGTTTTTTTTTTCGCCATTTTTTATATATAACATATAACAGAATAAAGAGCTTCCTGACAAACAGGACCTATAATATAGATGTTAGCAATGCTTTCTGTCGCTGCACTCCTTGCCACTATACCTGATGATCATTCTCAGGATCCACATTGTTCTGTCGTGTTTATCTTGTATATATTATGTGCTAAAATTGTATGGCTGAGTAAATGCACTCGACATTGCCACAGACTATAATAATGTTTCTTACTCAGATGTTCTAGAAAGCAAAGCGCCTACATCGGTACCGAAAGTCGATATATCATTAAATTTTATTCGAAATGAAAATTTATTCTATTTATTTATTTGGGTCCAATCTGCTTAATGCTGGGTACTGGGATGAGCTTCAACGTTGACTCTAAAATCGGCATGACCCTCAAGTCAGCTCCCTAACCTAACCCAACCTAGAGATATCCGAATTACGAAGAGAGGTTGGTCCCGAATTGATCAAACGGTTAAGTAGGCCAAACTAGATAATCATTTAAGAACGGGTTGTACTACCAACTTATCTAAAAGCCAATGCATTATTATGTTCGCGTGGGGAAAAATTATAGTATAGCGGTAACAATACGTTAACTGTTCGAAATGTTTCACTAACCTTTTGTACTTAAAAAAAGCGTTGCTTTTTAGCTTTATTTTTCTTTATTCCAGGTTTTGATTTGTAACTTTTCTGCTCTGATATTTGTCTGATGTCAAATCAGATAACATTATAAATAAGTGCTCCGCGCCATCAGATGTTCGACAAGGTGACAGTAAACTATTTCGTATGTTTTAAGTTGCAAAATGCGTTCGGTTAAAAGAGATGTACCTTATTTATTAATTGTTTTTTAAATGAGTTCTATCAGTCTATTGGCCCGGAAAAAAAATCTTGATAATCATCTACTTGTTATTATTGTTATAACAAAATAAACAAAGTTTTTATCGTAAAAATCGATTGATTTATTCTGTAATTGGCCCTGGTTTCTTGTTCAAAATGCTTTGGTTTAATGATGTTGACTATTTATTGGACATATCAGGTCTTAATTCCCGCACAAAACTTTCGGTTTGCAATGAATGAAGCTCCAAATAATGGCGGTATTACACGAAAAGTCATCAAATACACAACATGTTATAGTTAGATGATACACAATATTTTTTTCAAAGCCAAATGTCAAAAACAACAGTAGCAACTTAAATTAAAACTACATAAAGCCTTTATTCGATTTTTATTTATTCTGGTACCAATAATAACCCTAGCAATTTGCATAGGCTCTAGGAAACCAGGTCCCGTCCCAACAAGCGGCATCCCTCTAGATATTCTCTTAGGAAAACTGCTGTATGTGCATACAGCTGCAGACATGAGATTCAGGCACGGTGAGCACGATTCAGCTACCTAATGTCAGGCTCAATGTTTGCAGCTAGATAATGGGGCAAATCTTGAGAGAGCCCAAATCGGTATTTTAATTATTTTGTTACAGGAAGCAACCTCATCTCAACGATACTTTCGCTCCCGGCGCTATGTTCCAAACGAACGTGCCCCTCGACCTTCTTGCGGTAAATCGACGAGAATTTGCAGTGTTTGCACCGAAAGCTGCAATGTTTTGCCTCGTGGCATCGCAAACTTTTGTTCGTAGAGAATACTTCGCTACATGCTTTACAAGCATGCTTGTGATCTTGTTTTTCGTGATTTTTAAGATCCTCCAAAGTCGTAGCCATGAATTTACAGTCCGTACACTGAAGAGGATTCTCTGTGACGTGTATTTTTATATGATTCTTCAGGGCATCGTTCCTGGAAAATCTGTGCGGGCAATAAGGACATCTAAAGGGCTTTTCTTGTGTGTGCCGCATAACGTGACGTGTCATATGCTGACGATTTTCGGTTTGGTACGCGCACCAGCCACATTGCAATCTCTTGTCATCGTTTGTCGGACCAACCCGAGCCTGTCGTATTGCAGGGGATATACGAACGCGACGTACCGTTGGTATAGTTTGAGGCGCAGGAGACGCGGAGGCGGAAGATGATCTGGATCTGCGCGATGATCTTGTTAGCATCCGTCCAACTGAAGTGGCCGTATGTAGGTAGTGATTGACATGAGATGTCGGAATCAGGCCTACGGCAGCTAATATCGGATGCAAGTTTGCGTCCATTGTTGTCAGAGATGCGACCAGTGATTGCTCACTCATGTACTTACTTCAAGCCTTAAGTATTTATGCTTTGAAGGGTCTAGATAGATGTAACCAGTATCCAGAACCGTTTTATACCCTATAGAACCAAAGGGTAAGGTCAAACATGAGAGAGAATGTTCACTCCACGAGAGGTTGGGGGATAAGTTTAATCTGCTGAACGGATTAGGGGCAGACAGAGGATTGAAATATGAAGCCCCAAAAATATCGAATGGAGTTTGAACAGGTCTTAAAACGGGGTGAGGATATTGGGTGCTCTCCCTTGATGTAACAAAAAAAGCGCCAAAAGGGGAAGGCAATGCGAGGTTTTATTATTTGGGGTGCGCAGCCAATCCTAGAAGGATTTTCGATGAGGTGGGCTTGTGCCTGGGTGTGATCAAGGTGACCCTATAATCTGATTTTAAATCGTAATGCCGTTAAGTAATAGAAACACCATAACTTAACGACGGCATCAATATCCTAACAGGTACGATTAACCAGCCGCCGTGTCAATCTTTTAGTCAGAGTCCATAACTATCAAGCCGAGGGATGCTGCTTTAAACCTAACCTATGGAATATATAACATAGTCTGAAGCCTCGTTCTATTCGTAAACATGATTGAAAAAAAATATGAATTTATACCTGATCTCCTCTATGTACTGTTATAAATGAACAGCAAAGATTCATGCCATATAGGGATACTAGATAAAAACAGATCGAAGAACAACATTGGCCAAATTACTTAATCGCATTATGCTGCTGAGTACTAGAGGCATAATATTTAATTTGTCTTTTAAGGTACTAGTAGCCGAAGACCAACAAATCTATTGTTAAATAGTTGTGAAAAACCGTTATAGGCACTCAGTCAACGCCCACGGTCATCAAACCATGAGTCTCTAGTCGTATGAAATCTATAAGGCAACGCTTACGATCCAATTCTATTCGCAGCTATAATTCGTTTATACAAATAAAAACAGCCATTAAAAATTATCGATAGCTCAAATCAATTTCTGTACATTAACGAGAGTATGTTTCCGGGGTCGCAAAAATCTCTTCGGTAGCTCCGACTGAGGTTGTTGCATCTTCGTCCACCCATTCCTTGAATAGCTTCTGTCTCTTTGTAAGATTTCGAAACCCTAATTACTACATTAGATCTTATATTCTACACTAGAGACATTGCAAGAAAGTCCACATTTTTCCTATATTCATTCATCCTGAGGCTACAATCTGGCATCAGGGAAGCTTTCTTGGGGTAAGTTTTTCGTAGAAAATTATCGAACGACATGCATCATTTGAATTTATGAGAAAGGACGTTTTATATGAAGAAAATTGCATAATAATTCTATGGCAAAGTACAAATCTGTACGATATAACGTATCTGGTGAGGCAAACTATATATCCCTTATTTAGTTTCACTGGAAATTCCCATGGATTATTGGAGACTGCTAACAGTTTATACATGATTTACTTATTATATATGAATGAAAAAAGTGGCATTTTAATGAAATGAGCGTACTACTATTGGTAGAACCTCATTAACCTCCACTGTTATTCTTAAGAGTAGTATAAGCAAAAAGTTCTTTCTATAGCCTACTGCGATTGATTGCCATATTAGCACGAGGCAGACACGAAGATGTGCTTTGAAGGCCTGACTTCCAGTTCACGACGGAATCTACTATTCATACGCGCACACATCAATCGGGACCTTGAGCGTAAGTATTGCTGATTTTATCATAAGTTTTTATTTTTTTAATTACCTAATTTGACTCAATATAAGTTACGTATATTCTAACCACTGTAAATATTCAACGCGTTCACTACAAATAACGCTAGAATGTTTTGTCAAGACTTGCAGAAAGGGGTAGGTAGCGTCGTCTGGACGACTCATGCGCATCTTTTTAAATAAGAGGACATACTAATCATGTACAAGCCAAAGGCACACAGCCATTATGAGTTAGGTATCATTGGTGACGAAAAAAAAAAAAGAATACAAATTAAATTTGGAACTGTTTCCTGACCGAGGCCCCATATCAATTGGCTTATTATATCTGTTTAGTAACAAATATTTAAATGTTTGAGTCTTAAACTACTCGTAAACGTAGCGTCTCTGTTTCCACACATATTTGTAAAGAGATGGCCGATATTTTAGTACGATGTTACGTCATCCGATAGGCAAAACGTTAACAGAGAAAAGATAACGTCGCCGTTAATTACTAAAATTGTTATACTTAGCATTAGCACGGGTTACCCATAAAATTTACAATGCTCGCTAAACCATCGCCTGTCACAGTTCTGTAATATTCGTATAACATGATCTGGTTCCGTCTTTGCCGACAATCTTTCTCTGATCTGCTTTGCTGTCAAATGTAGCATCTTGCAAGCTGTTAATACTTAATTAAGTGGTGTTTTTGCTAGATGAAAAACCGTACCAAATTCTCCAAACGTCCAAATTATTCCTTATCCTGCTTGCGTAACCCCTTCGTGTATAACCCGCCTGCTTCTTCTTGGGCGCCTCAGCGTTCTCTAACTATTACTAGGGTCAGTCTAGTAGATCGGGGAAGCTTTAATTAGCGCCTGGCTAAGATTCGTTTTCGAGCTCATCAAACATAAAGGAACCACATTTTTCGGAATATCTGCTATGAACATATAAGTTTAGCTGTGTCAAGTCAAGACACTCTAAGACACTTGAGTCACATATAGGGGGCAAAAAAACGCAGGTTATTGGGCCAGGAGTTTCCATAAACGGTGGCAATAAGTTCGATTGTTCTATCTGTCAGAGCAAAAATCGGCGCCCTCGACGACCTTATTCGTGAACGATGATCTTTATTAGTTCGCCACTGCAGATACAAATTGACTTAAATTTTAATTGATTTGCCATTGCTTAGATGGTAGATTGGTAGAAATAAAGTATTTTTCTTAGTTAGGGTGCAATCACAGGCATTTTTTAAAATGAACCTTTGTTCTACCGGTTGCCCATTTTGGTAGGATCGTATTTTGTGCAAAAGGCTACCATTGAAAGGTAGCGAATAATTGTGTTGGCACAGCAGCCGAGGTCCAATGTTGTCAGGACTGAAAGGATTAACTATGGTAGATTGTTGATCTATTGATCCTAATTCTTAGATCACATTATAGTTGATCTAGGGCTTATTATTTCTTCTAACATATACAATAGTATGAATGTGTAAGATATCAACGAGAGCTCCGGACGAGGTCATTGTTTACATGTATTTAAAATTAAATATATTTTCAAATACGTTAATGCTAAGGATCGCAGCAATGCTTACAGTAAATTTAAACGATCGATACTTGCAGAGAAAAAAAATCGATAGGTTTTTTTTTAATATTAACTAAGCAATTTATCTACAAAACGTACAAAAATATAATGTACCAAACTCAGCTAGTAGCCTATGCTTTAATAAAAAGTGACTCACTAGTTTCGTCTTACCTTCCATTTTTATTAGAAGGCAATGTTATTTTTGCTTTGTTACTATGGCTGATGGCATTTTAAAATAAGGCGCCTAACGGCTACACTATAATTTCAGTATGCATGTTATAATATAGTGGTATGTTATATATATTTATGATTAACTGAACAAGACGCTTTTTGGACCTGCCTGTCGGCCATAGCGGTAGAATTATCACTCCGATGGTAATCCTATCATGACTCGTAATAAATTTGATTAATGCAGAGAGCTTCTGCTAATTGGGAAGGCTTTAATGAAAACAAAGCTCGCGCTACCTTAAAGTTACAAGTTCTCTGCTTTAGACTAATACCTTATAAAACAGAATAAACTAATAAATACCTCTCGATTAAGAAGCAAATAGTGACGATTAGATAACTTTTATATATATATATATATATATTATTTTATAGTTTAAATACATTTGTTGTGATTTGTTAAATAAAGTATCTGTATCTTTTGCTCTACTGTTGTTATGTATATGTATATGCGCTCAAATGTGCCCAAGGGATTTTCTATAAGTTGATATTATTTGTAATAGTTTTCTTTCTTTAGATATATCCTATATATATTTTATCAACAATTTATTACTATTGAATTTCTAAGGGCTTCCATGGCTTACTTTTAGTGCTTGATATGACTTATTTTTTTCGAAACGGTTTTCACGCAAAATTGAGCAATCTAGCCAATTTCGGCCTGCTATTTCGTGCTCGTGGTTCTTTGCTGAATAGAAGTGTTAGATATTTACGGCCTATATTGTGTAGTGGGCCTATTATTTTCCTTATTCTATTTTTTTTTTTTCTAGAATAAACCACCATAATGGAATCGTATCATTTTAGGCAAAGTTCAACAAATTATTTTTAAAATCGATCAAAAAAATGTAGTATGATGATTGTTTTATGCTTAGAAAAAATATGGATTTTTTGCCTCCTACCTTGAGCCTCGGCTTGTTTTCGTAGCAATTATGCAGGATATAATGTGTATGAACTCTCACGGAGACAACTTGATAATTCAGTAATTTTTATTTAGCACAGTCTGATGTGAATATCGTGCGTAGACAATGTGCTTGATTTGCATAATACACAATCGACAATGTATCTGTTGTGCTCCTGATTCGTTTATGGGCTCAGTCATTAGATTTACCTAATTTCGTTCACACCTGTTGTGCTTTGGTCCTAATTTTGGCCACCGTTTTCGTTTGCACAAAAGGTGGAATGTTCGACGACCTCGAAAACGTCTCACCTATTTCTATTATTATGTTCTGAATAATAGCCGAGTAAAATTTAGTAAACATATTCGTAAAGGAAGCAGTTGTACAGAAGCAGAACGTAACAGATCGGAGAGTTTCGTGTATTAAAAGTACTGCGTTGAACTTACTGCAGATGGCCCCGTCCAGCTGTGTTTTGCCGTCGTAGACCGGCTTGCTAGCGTGGTGGTTCTATCTTCCTCAAGTCTCTGTACGTGTAATCACCGCATCAATACGGCCGTTGTCCAGTGTGTATATTGTTAATGATGCATCATTTGTTGTTGAAATTTTGCCGACTATGAAACCGCTCGCCTACTTCAATAAGCAGATTGAACTGTACGATCACTGCGACACTCATAGAGGTTCGGCTTGACTCAGTTGTTTGGCGTATGGCGGCTATTAACAATTTCTTCTTGTGCTATTCATCATTGTACTTCAACACTTCAACGTGTGTCAAAACTACTTTTCTACAATGTCCAACAGAAGCATTGGTTGAATCAACGCAAAAGGAAGTAGTGATGGAAAAGACCTGACCTTCTGATTGCAATCCCCTAGCAATAAAAATAAGGATTTTTTTCTCAATCAAAGAGAGGCTATAGATAGCAAGGTGGTGGACGATTTTAAGAAATAGCAAAATAAACCAAGGTAACTGTACTCGAAGCTTTTATGATAATTTCTTTGTAAAAGACGATAGTGCTCTATAGTGCCACCACAACGACCATAAACAGTCGTATAGCTTGCCAACCTCAATGAATTACCTATTTACGCATAAGCAGGATTTATGCAATCATAAAGGACATCAGCGGTTTTTTCTGGCAGATTTTTGTTAAAATATATTGGAAATACTACGAACTAAATAAGAAGAAAGGAATACGGTGTTTCATCAAAAAAAAAAAAAGAAAATTACCCTTTTAGTCACACGAACGGAGGACGTAGGTCTAGCGTTTGATTATATGTAGGATTTTTCCTGGTTAATTAGTTTATTCGTTCCACCATGACCAACAGGACAGAAACATTCTTTGCAAACTTGGGTAGCACGATGTAGGGTTACTTTGTTTTTTAACATCGATGGGGCTGTGCGGCGTCTGTCAAAGGTTTTACAACTAATTTGGTTGGTCGCTGTATGTTGTTTTTGCAGTAACACGCTAGTTAGTACGAGCTAAAGTTTAGAAGCTACTTTAGACTGTAGATCTTTCGATATAGGTTAAGGCGGTTTATACTAGTATTACAGAGTTTACATTACAGAGAGAGACAGAGTTGAAACAGAGTATACTGACAAAATACTGTTTAATGTGTTTGGTGTTATCTTACATTTAGTTTTGTGGTGCCGATAAAAGCGTTCAAAGTAGGTGAGCATATATAGGTTACTCTCCAATCCTCTTCTATACTTCACTCCGAACCCATTCGAAGTTTTTTTTATAGTGGAAAAAAGGCGTATTATGTTCCGTCGGATCATCGGACTGGGGTCACCTCGGTCAGGTTCCCTGCCGTACCACACGCCAATGACGTACACCGTACGGAATCTTATGTGTGAAAATAAAAGAACTTGTGTTCTTGTTTCAAGAACCCCACGATTTCTTTTATATGCAGTTCGGTATTGCAGGAGTAGCACTAGTTACTTCCTATTTTCGGATTCGAGATAAAGCCAACGACGAAAAGACGCCATACTATGCGTTTTTTTTTTGCTTCATTATTATCAGACAGGTCTGGGCTGAAGTTTTCTTTTTGTTGGTTATTCAGGACTGTTATGTTCTTTAATATAATCCAGTTTAAACCTTAAGCTCGCTTTTTTATCTGAGGATATTTCTCCAACTGAATATGAATACAATGAAAGATGTAGTATTTATTATAGGATTCGTGTAAGTTAGATACCAATCATTTTCCACTTTAAAAACCTTATCCATTGCTCCATGTTCGACTAAAGCCAATCATTCCGCTCAAGATTCATTTATTTAAGTTATAAGTTCCTTTTCTATCCAGCCTGGTCTAAGCACACCTCTGTGATAGTGCAATAATTTTGTTCCTCGATTAGACGTTCAGATGATCGGCACCTTATTGTGAAGCTTAGGTTACGGCTATCACCTTATCGTGATCGACTTTGTTCTATTTATAGTGCCGCTAGCTATTTTTTAGGGCCTTTCGTGCATACACAGAGCTGCCCTAGAATCAATTGTTCGTAACTAACCTTGAAATACTCAAGCTTAACTTATTCGTACAATAGATTTACAATAGATAGAAGCGGTACAGCTTTCCCCCGTGGTAACTTAAAGGGTAACGCATATGGCTGCCGATCTTAGGGACTCGTTGTAATCAAGGTCCGTACCCAGGCACAGACAGGCATTTCGTGTTGGAAAGCGGCCTCCTGGTGGAACTATACCTAATGCTATGTTCACTGTAGATCTTTCACCATGGGTTTAACGAGCATACGAAAGTTATATAATACATATCCTCTACGCACGTTTAACTAAAGTGCAATAGCTTTGCGTATCGGGATATTTACGTGTTTCATCTATTCCACGCTGTCTATCCTACGTGTACTGAATTCTCAATACATTTTCAAAATTTTTCTAAATTAAGATTTTCTAATATATTTTCTTTTGTTATTCTTAGTTTTTGTTGGGAATCCTGCATGAGTTGTACGTGAAATTATTATCGTTAGGGCTGTAAATGGTTAAAGGTAAGTTATTAAGGAAAAAAATAATTTAATAGAAAAAACGAATATTTATCGCTGCCATTTTGAAGGATCGCAACACCGACTTTACGTATAATAGGGATTTTTTTGGTTGTCAGCATTTGATACCGGTCAACATGGCCGTAATAATTCATCTTATTGAAGCCACTTTGAACTATATTTTTAACATAGATGTGGTCATTTCTGCCATAAAGTTCTTAAAGTTTGATCTTTAGCAGTTTCCAAACCGGACTGGTCTGTTCTTTCGATATTTCGGTAGTATTTTCGTTGTCGAGAACTTCTAGATGACTAAGTGCATGCTCGTCTCAGAGATTTGTCTTTGTTGTATGGTAGCAATATTGATGTCAGTTAATATTGCAGTTAAGACAGTTACTTCGCGCCTTATCTAGCAACTTGGGTTCGCGTACGGCATTGAGCAAAATATGACCAGGTTTTTGTTTCTACGAGATGAGTGTTAGTATTAGTCGCGTCGATGGACATATACGCCTAAGATTTTTCGAAAACTGAAACAAATAGATCTTGTTTATAGTTTAGTTACTTACGTAAAATGTAAAAGTTCGATTACGTTCTACGCTATTATTATTTAATTCAATCGTTCGTGTAAGCGAAACCATTTTTGGACGTTCTTGTAAATGCGAACGCAGCGATTTGCTTTTCAAGCTTCGATATACGTCCATATTTCATTCTGTCTAACCTGTGTCTGGAACTCATGGATACGAGTAAGTCTTGTGAGGCAATTCATGACCGTTTCTAACTTGTAGCATTCAATTGTACCGTTTCGATGTAAAACTGTGATATTTTCATGTAAGTTCACAACAGCCAAGTGCATAAACAAATATAGAGGCCTACAAATAAAACAGTTTTGCGATAATCATAAAATTCCAATTATATAACGCTAGTCGATATTCAGAGAGTGCCTAATCTTCAGACGTTTACACGAAACAAAAAAAAAAGTGATTTAACTACTGGAAACTGTTTGCGTTTATTAAACTTTAAAATAAGATAGAGCACTAACTCTAAAAGAGGATCAACGAAAAATGGAATCGGCATCGATTGGTTTTAGCTTTAAGCTTAAGCTGTACTTTGTTAGTTAGCCTGACTCGTTCTTTCTATATTTTTCTTTTCGATGACATACGGCGTTTTAATTACAGCTTCTAGGCCCAACTGAAGATGTCTGTTGGCTCCGTCCGACACTAAATTCATTCGTCAGCTTATTGATACATTCACATTGAGTTAATAGGACCGCTTTTGTCACGTTCGGGCTGAAAAACAGAGAGCAAATGAAATACAATGAAGCATCGATAGCATATTTCTAGGGGAATGAAGCCCACCTTGGCAGTTATGACATCTTCGAGACTGCCACACATCCAGTTACACACAGAAACGTTATGAAATTGAGCGCATTTGTCGTCGTCGTCGTCGTCGTTTAATTACAACTAATGTTTACACAACGGTGAGGCCTGCTCCACCGTTCTCGAAATACACGCCACGGTCCGATAGAATAAAAAACTGGGACCGTTTTCTGTCCTGTTTTGAGGACAGCGGATTCACTAGTGCAGTGCCATATTGTGTCCTAGTAAACCAGCGTAGTAATGTTCGACTATTTTCTACAGGAACTATCAATATTTTGAATCTCGTACTGCGTCGATCCCGACTAAATGCAATGGTGGTGTTGGTAAGCCAGCTATGCATGAGAAAAAAAATCGAAGAGGCCATCACAGAAGAAAATAAGCAACAAGAGAGAATTTTCTATATTCGCAAGAGGACCCCGCCGTTAAAACCGCATTGAAAGCATTGGGGATCTCTCAGTAAGAACTTGCAGGTAGCTTTTATCTATTATCGTAACGTCGAACCGTTCCTCCGCGGAAAGGACCCGAGGTGCGGCTCTGTAGCAGCTGCATAAGCTGCGTCCATTCGCGGAACCAAGCTTGACGTTGACCAAATCATTCACTGGGCCCGTAATCACGGTATCACCAAATCTGGAGAGATATTTGGTACACAGAACTTAATAATAGTCTGTGATCAGTTCATGCGTGCGTCCTCGGCCGTAATGAAGTTTCCAGACCAACGCTCGATGATTGGCGAATTTTTACAAGGTTAATGTCTTTCATAGGACGCTGCCGTTGGGAACGGCCGACCGGCGAATCATAATGGTTACCATGAGCATTGGGCTTTTATATTAGGCGTGGTGTTGATGTGTCCTTTCAGGCCGTACTCGTTGATGACCTTGAGAAAAAAGTGTCGTCGAAACAGCGGGTCTATTGGTGTGAGTTTGATTTCTATTCGTCACAGCTGGGCGACAGGGACGACTTCGTATTGGCACAGCACGGATGGTTCACGGAACTGAATGTGTGTCCTTTGCAAAAACTTGTGGAGAGCTGCATGCAATTAAAGGAAGTTGATCCATTAAGAACAGCTCACCTGCTTGTTCCCACAGAAGGCATAACGCATACGCTTCGAGGCAGCGTGTTAAGATTAGATCTGTCATTAAAAGTAGGTAAGTTGCTATCGTGGCTATATGCTTTCGAAACTGTTATCGAAATGATGATATTACGTTCCGTCGTTCAATTAAGAAACAATAACGCACCAAAGGTATCAGGCAAAAGGTCGTTTAGTTGCTCTTACCGCCTGTAAATGGATCCATGATGATTATCTTACAGAAAAAAAATATACGGTTTAAATAATCTGAGGTATTCGGTATAACTTGCCTGAAATGATACAAAAATTTCAATGGTAAAATATATGTGCTTACAACGTTAGTTGGTGCCGATATTTACTAATAGTGAAATTAAATAGCATATTGTAGGTGGAAATCAGATAGCAGCTGATTGCAGAGATCCTTTTGCTAGCATTGGAAATATCTATTTTATCATTATAATTCTCGATAGGATGAAAATTTTGCTTTCAGTATCGGCTTAGAAGGCCTAGGATATTTTTACTGCTAAAGGTTTATCTCAACATTGTACACCGTATTTCAACATAACCAACGTGCTACCCTTTATGTGAATTTTATGAGAAATTAAGCAAAGTAAGTGATATTGAAAGAACAACATTGTATACTTTATTTAAATAGAAATAGGTACATAACCGTCCTGTGGATTTTTCTAGATTCAATATTGAACCTTATTACGGTACATGAGTCGCATTTTTAATGCTACCTGGCTATTTTTAATACGCTATTAATATAGAATGCTTGTCATTCTCGTACTATCACTATCATTTTTCTTTGTTGCGCAGAATGGGACCAATCGTGACTATGTAACTAAACGATCTGGGGTCAACATCTTGTGTCTGTCAAACTTGAAACACTGCTCGACGCTGCGGAATGTCTGTATGCCTGAGACTTGGGACCAAGTTGGTTTTACTGGAACGCTATTAGTGTTTGATTAGGGCTTGACTTTTTCGTAATTCGGGCCTGTCCTGACAACGTTACATGCGATTATCTCGGTATACAAGGTCCGCGCATTAAAAGGACACACTGAAGAGCTACCTAATATCCAAAACAAACAATCACTCCATTCAGCAATGTAGGTTAGTTTTCCATTTATGATGTATAATAAACTTGAATTGACAGTTCCGCAAAGATCTCCACATCCGATGTTAGGAAATAATTTTTCTTTCTAGGTCATATCTTTATACACTGCTAGTTAATAGAAACCCGAATCCATTTAAAGGTGTCTAAAGCCTAACACCGTGGTATGTCTTAGTCAGAATTATACCTCCGTTCTTGGCAAGATCCAAAATGGAGACGCTCGAAACATCCTTTATCGGTCGCGTTGTGATTGAAGCGCTTCTGTTTCTTTTGTTGACGCATCTTGCCGTAAAACTTTTTTCCTTTCCACTCCTTGATGGAAAATATGTTGAAAGAACCCTCCTGGTATCACAAACTGTTATTGTGATTTTATTGAAACATATATTGATGGAGTACTTTTTTTTTTTTTTTTTTAATCAAATAGTGTTATAATTTTATAGTACTGTCACATTGGGGCAAGATTAACGTGCTCTGTAACACTGTAGCCTACAGTAGCTTTTATACTATATAAACCATTTTTTTATCGCGCTTTCTTTACGCTAGGTTTGCAAATTAGAAGAATACAGTCTAGCTTATATTGCATAGTACCATTAATTAGTACAACGATAATGCAGACTGTGTATAGTAAACAAAATATATACAGATAAATAGGTTGATAAAATAAGAAAGCAAATAATTTAGTCGCGTAATGAAACATAGTATGGCAATGATGACGTAGAAACGAATGATGGAACTCAACGAAGAGAGTAGGAGAAAACGGGCAGCGCTTCATGAAGTCGCTAAGAAACAGTACTATATTATTACTATTTATCAAAGGTTCTATTCTGTTCTAGTATAATGTCAATACATGAAAAAAAAATAGCATTCATCTGAAGTCCTACAAAAGTTGACTTAAGGCAACTTCGATAAATCGGATAAGATTACCAGTTCTTTCTTACAATAATAATAATAATATATAAAAGTATATTAATAAAGTAAAAATATATAATAAAGGTAATTCTTGTACCGGCGTAATAGTAGCTTCTGGGGTCTTATTGGTCGTTGCCAGTCTACTAGCATCATGATACGCATTGATTTCTCGGCGCGACCACAGTATGGCGCCCCATTACAAGACGTTCTATTTTCTCAATGCTTATTTTGTACCTTGAAATAAAGTGCTGCAAAATGAAGTACACTATTCAGCCTAGTCCTTTTTCGTCAAACCAACCAACCCAAAAATCAGAGAGGGTTTTGGCAAATGAATAAGTATGCACAGGTCTAACTCGTTTCAGATTTAAGGCATGTCTTAAGCTCTAGGCCGACCCTTCCACCTCCGGAGTCTCTCCAAACAGCCCTTCCAAGGTGCGCGTCTTGGGCCTTAGAGCCGTACAACAGAAAAGTATATTTTCGGTCGTAAAAACGTACAGGGTTTTTAGTACATCCAGCTTTTCTACACTTGACAATTACAATATTTTTCGACACCAAAAAAAATGAGTTTATGAAAAGCAATAATTACAATAATCGTGGGTCATCAATTCGACCCCTGAGGAGACGACATAGCTAAAAGTGATGGCTTGACTTTTCGATAGTTATATGAAGTGCTTCTTACGTTTACTTCTATTTGAAACCGCTGTTGACAGCAAATAGGACATAAAACTCCGATGATGTTATTCTTGTTGTCTGTTCGTTCGTACAAGGGCCTTCGATTACGTATGTATCATTCTGAGATCGCTTAGGAATATTCATTGAGAGATAGTTATCAGAAGTTTACATACAACTAGAGATGATTGCTTTCGAAACTTTTTTACATGAAAAAAGTTCAGTGATGTTACTTAATCCTTAAAGTGATGCGCTATGCTTCAAAATATTGCACGGCCTCCAGACAAAGTGAAGCAGGATGTAAGTTAAACGCTTCAAGTAAAAAAAAAATTGATACGAAGAGGTTGAAAGACATTTGAATAATTGTTCAATTTATGTACAATAACCTACCATAGGACGAAGAAGATGTTACGCTGATGTATTGAACGACATTATGTATTATTAATGTAAATCCAAGTAGTACCGTAACTTCATGGCATACCACACAAAAGTTGTTTAGATTCTCTACCACATGTTCATTTATATACCTCAGAAAATTTAGCTTTTCACGTTGAAAGCTGGATCACTGGGGCATCTGCATCGAGTCTGCTAGTCTTCGATAAGGGCAAATCGTAACGCCGAAGTCTTTGAGCAATTCGTAAGGTGAGTTTACCTTGTAAGCAATTTCTGGAGACTGGACTATAGCATGCTAATAAAGCATCTAAACAAAATATCGATGAGGTACTATCCTAGAGTTTTACTGCTGTTCTATGAGCCAACCTTTATTTAGTAACCTAGATGACAGCTCTTGTACCTTGTTAGCTAAACTGATGGTTTCACTAAGTTTCGATGCGGATGAGAATCAATAGAAGATAAACGTTACCCCATAATGTACAACATATCGCCAATTTCCCGTTCATAGTGTTATGGGTACTGCTTATCTAGGCGTGACAAACAAAGGACAAAACAAGATGCCTATAGAGCCATCTACCTTAATCCGTTCGAATTCGTCTAGAAGCATAATGAAATTTCAACTTCAACGCTTAAATCAAGTTTCTATCCGTGTATTTATTCGTGCTAAGCAACACTTGTTACCCTTCGGCAACTTTCCGTGAGCTTTGACGGACAAATAAAGTTGACAGAGATAACTCTATTGTACTACTAGCTATTAAAAGGACTTCACTGAGTGATAGGAACCAAGTTCACCAAACGGTTTTTCATGTTAACTTCTTTTTCGGTAGTAAGGAACTAACTTTTAAGCCGTTGCGCGTTACGACAAGCATTGCCTTTAACGAAAACGTTGTTGACGGAAACCTCAGTTAGCGCTAAATTAGCCTTGTTTCTAGCTGTATCTACCACTGCCTCAGCTTCGACCAACTTTAACAGGAGAGGGATTTTATCTGACCCGCTAAGGTGAGTCATTCTAAAACTTTAGTATCTTGAGAGATATTGTCTAGTACTGCGATGTCAACTTTTCTGTGAGTCATACTGCGCCTCCGCTACTACCGATGTAGTAGACAAACGAAGTTACCTCCCTTATCTTCCAATGGAACTCCAGTAACATCCATGGCTCCATTTTGGGCGAAGGTCAGAATGTGCGTCAGATCTGGCGTGGCTTTTGATTTGGTAAACCGGTGGATCTGACATCTGTATGAAATCAACCGATCGCGTTAATGTCTGCCGCTTGAATGTTCTAAAAAGGAACTTCTATATGGACCACAGCAGGGAGAATCGGTCAATGATTTCTGCGTATTCTTTCTTTATTCGTCTACTTAATTCTCAGGAATATTTTACTTGGGATCGGTGAGCTTCGGACGATTATTACTCAGTTAAACGCAAAATGAGCAGAAATAATAGCTAGGAACTAATTTACTTCTAGAATTCACTAAACACCATATCTGGCTGGAAACCAGGTGAGTAACGTAATGTGGCTTAAGCTATATATTCAATATGCACATTTAGAATGACTCGGCCGAAACTCCGTATGTAAGAATTTCCAGACGTGCCATTGTTTTTATGTTTCGAGTCTTTCATGCGGTATCGCTGCTGGGCGTTCTGTCCATACGGCCGGGTTTCACGTATCTCTATGCCTGGGGTCGAAACTATACCACAACTTGTCTTCAGAATTAGCAGGTAGATAGATACGACCCACTAAGCTATTGCGGGGGCTAACTATTTCGCAGCACGGTGCCGGAACTTAAACTACTCAAATCATAATAACTGAAAATCGGGCTCAGAAAACCACATTTGAAACAGATTCCGTACAGGTAGACCGTTGTGAACCGTCCATGATGTTTAGAAGTTATAAATTTAAGGTCTTCGCTTCATTTTTATCAAAAAGAATTTACGAGCCTTAGTGTTAACAACAATGCGTCGACGACAAAAAGATATGATATTCTTGTAGCGCCATGGGTGTCGACCTCAATGCATTCAATTCGATAGTAACTTATTGTCCGTGCAACATCGGGGTAAACCTGGTACGGTTGCGCTTGGGAAGAGAGAGAAGCATCGGAAATCGGCTATCAGTTAGAAGAAGGCCTGAGAATATCACACGTGAGAGTGCGTGAAATCAGTGGATATTCCCCAGCAGATGTCTCTCAGGTACTTTTTACCAATAAAATTCAACTCTTGCGGACTTACCTGGTGAACAGGATGGCTTATTCAGATCGACTCCTTTTCGTTCGTGCTTGAACGCACCCTGAACGCTTTTGTGTCCTCTAGAACCTCTAAGACCGCTCGCAAGTGATACACGTCGTGGCTTCTCTTAGGCTGCTCATCTGAACCCTCTCTTCTACTTGATTCTTCTGTGCCATATGCTATGAAATCATTTAAAAGACGAGCCGAAACACATCAGTGACTCATTCCTTCAGAGCTCAGAAGCCAACCATCGAGCTGATCGAATTTTTTGTAGTAGCCACACGCAAGCATAACCAGTCAACATTCAAATACTTTCCCTAGAGTCTCTGCATGTAGGGTTTGAATTTTACCTCTGTTATTCTGGTTGTGTGACGTGACCGTAAGATACGCCGTTATCAGTGAGTCGTTTTGGAAATTAGTCACGATATACGATGTACGGAATCGATATGATTGTACAAGAATGGCAATCCAACACGGTCAACGAGGCCGAGGTAAGTCGAACTCGTTCCAAGCGGCCGACGACACTTAATCTTAGCTCGGATGATCTCAATAACAACAGCAGTCGAGCGAAGCGGCTTAAAAACCAACTCGCTGTAACCATACTGCCATCGCCTGAATTTGAGCGTCTTGTTTTAGCCTCACCCGAGTTCGAACACTTTCTTAAAGGTGCCTTAGGGGTCATCTCGCCCGTGGAGTCGACACTGGTCACGTCCGAAGCTTGTGCATCACACGAAGCCACTGATGAACAGAAACAATTTGTTAAAGGATTTGAAGAAGCCTTAGAACAGTGCAAGAGACGACACGTTCGCGATATGGTACCAGCTCAAATGTCCGCATTGAACGTACCTTCTACAAGTGCAACAACATTGGCAACGCTTACTGCCACCGCCAGACAGGAATCTGTCGCTATTCAACACACGAGAAATGCAGCGCCATCACAACTATCAGCCGAACCGCATAACCTGGACAAGCTAGATTCGAGCCTGAAGTCGGCGGCCAACTCAACGATGAACAATACTGACCTGTCGCTAATAGCAGAGAACGATTTGACCGAAGAAGCTAAACTTCAGCGTAAACGCCTTCGAAACCGGCTTGCTGCTTCAAAGTGCCGCAAAAAGAAATTAGAACGGATTTTCTTGCTCGAGCAGGAGGTACACGCTCTAAAGATCGAAAAGAGTGAGTATTTAAACAAGATCAACATTCTGGGCGATGAAATAACCCAGTTGCGGCAAAAACTCGCAATGCATAACCAAAACAATCGTTATACTGAGCTTTAACGAGAGCGTCGTTAAAGGTTAGAGCCTTGCTCGTGACAAACTAGATGAAACGACGAGGCATTATCACCGTGTTTCATCCTACCTATTGGAAGAACTTTAACTTGTTTTGTAGCATAGCAGTACTGTACAGAATTGTATTAAAGCTGATAAATCAATTTTCTCTTTGAGTGCAATCAAAGTTACGTTTAGTTTATTTTTTATGGGTGTCCTCTAATCGGTCAGGTTCATAAGCCTTAGAAGATTTACTTTGGACTGCGCGATAGCGAAAGTCACCGCTGCTAAAGGCGCTGAAAGCCATTGACATGCGCTGTGGGGCAAAATGCAGACAATGACATAGATAAAGGCACTGTGAACAGGGCATAAAATCGTTCCCTTCTGCGTACATAAGCATTGCTGCCGGTATACCTAGTGCTCTTTATAAGAAAGATGTATAGATTAATGGATAGGGATAGAATTTGTTATCTTTCAAACAACACGTGGAGTCTCTGTAGTAGACGCAAAATATACCGCCTTGAGATGATCCCTCGGCTGACATTTCAGCCTAGCCTCACGTCAACGGTAGAACTTAGTAAGCAATCAATCAAGTTCACAGACGATACGAACGACGAACTTTGAACGATGAATTGTTGAGAACAATTCTTTTTAGGAACTTTTTAGAAAACTTTCCGTTTAGAACAATAAATTTTAACATGGAAGATAGATAACACAACTTATACGACTGTATTTATTGAAGCGGGCTATAAATAAATACTAACTAATATTTTGTTAATTATTGCCATGTTTGATCTAGCAATAAACTAAATATTACAATTTCTATTTCCAGTACGAGGTGTATACATACATGCTTGAACAAAGTACATCTACTAAAGCACTATCAGTGCTACGTTCGCAATAGAACATATAGCAAATATA